>NW_010972776.1:4537485-4564914 GCF_000737465.1 Haliaeetus leucocephalus | reverse complement strand
GGGGAGATAAAAACAAAAACCCCAAAAAAAAAAAAAAAACACCCCCCCCCCCCCCCCCAAAAAAAACCCCAAAACAAAACCAAGACACCTGCCCCCCAAAAAACACCCCAGCTTAAATTAATATAATTCTGTTCTAGGAACACACATTTTCCACTGAATTAAATTTATCAAAACAGATTATCAAAGCTTTATAATTAGCTTCCTAGCAAATAAGAATTAGCATATATTATATGAGTACTGTGCGTTAATCAAATAATATTTAGTGAGGCACCCACCTATGCATGCCCAGGAATTACAAAGTTAATGAAAGACGGCAGTACATGAAACTGTAACTAATTAAGCAAGACAAAAAAAATTCCGTAGATGTTTGACTGAATGTGTTAGCATTTACTCATTATCATATTTACATGGTAAGTTTATTCCAGTACTTAGGTTTGCCAAACTAAGCTATTTGAAGTTAACTTACTTTCTTCTGTACAGATTTATACTCACTGTATTTCTTCGTGTGGTTTTCAACTTCTGTATTTTAAATACCTAAAGGGTTTTGGCTTAAAAGGGGAGAAAGAGAGAGTAAACAATGAAACTCCGTGCTAGTGTAGCACCACCACCGCTATGCAACTCCCTTAAGGGTTTGTTACCGCGTGACACCCAAAAGTTGTATTGCAGAGTCTCTAAAACTAATGCCACAGCCCAGCAAAAACCTCAGCAGATCTGATGCTGGACAATGCTAAGGACTCGCTGGATCTCCCTGTGCCCAGCGGTTAGGCTGCAAAATAAGGCTGCGCTCATCCTGCTTTTCAGGCATCAAACTGTGGTACCCTGTGAAGCCTTTTGTCCTCTTTAGAGATGAAAAATATATTGAGAGAAGATAGCAGAAAATGTTTAGACCCTAGGTAGGCTGAATTAGCCTCTGAGGCTGTTTCCATTTATTGCAGAAAGAAGCTTACAGGCAGTAAGTGCTGAACACCCAGGCTTCTGTAGGCTACCCCAAGTTAGGTGGGCTAAAACAAGAAGTACCACAGCCCAGGGACTAAAGCATATTAGAAATTAATGGGCTACACTTAGAAATCTTTTTAGTGATAATTCTGCAATTTCATGTAATGTAATTGCTGTGAGTCTACCATTTAGCCGTTTCCACTTATTTATACACGGGCATGTGTACTTAAGTTTAATTTAAAGATGCAAGTAATATTTTCTCTTTTTAGAGGAATAAACAATGAGGATATAAACATCTGAATGGTCTTCTATACCATTTTCCAAGGAAAAAAAAGTGGTTGTTTCAGAGGTGTGTAAAATAAAAAAGGTCTAATGCATCTCTGTAATAACAAAGTCTAGGCTGCAAAGGTCTTTAATAACAAAAATTTCTTAAGTAGTTCTGTAGACACTAAAGTATGAACATGAGAAGCCGCTCAGATTTGTACTTCTCACAAATACTATGTTCTCTGTCTTTAGACTGAATCGTATTATACGCTCCAACATGAAAAAAATCATAATTTCTGACCATAGGTTACGCTTTTTTTGTATGATGCTTTAAGTAGGCATTAAGAGCCTCTTGTGAAGTTATTGACAAGATGTTTGTTTGTTTTTTAAGATAAAGACAGGTTGCTCTAACTCCATTCTAGAAAATGGATAAAGAAAAGGAAAAGTACAGTTATATAGAAAATAATCTGTGATTATAAAACACAAATACATGCAATGGAAGAGCAATTTAGATGAGAAACTAGCACTGTTTGTGTCCTTAATTTATTTCCATGATTTTCTATACCACAGTGTGAAATGCTCTGGCTGTTTTTAATTAAACCTGTAAACTGAAGATTGTTTTCTTATTTTTAAAAAAAATATTGTTGATTATAAAGCATATGTTGTTTATTTAGAATGTTGGCTCTTGCTGTTCAGATGTATTTGAGTTTCCTTTGTTATACACTGTGAGCTTGAGAGGTTTGGTTTGGTTTTTTTTCACTAAAATGTCTTTGGGAAGTGCAGCCTATCAGTTGAAATGCATCCTTACTGTTAATCCAGCAGAAGTACGGTGAGCAGTAGACTCGTGTACTGACACTGAGAAGGATGGAACATCATATTTGTTTCACTCACAGAACGAAACTGATTTTTGGTGTTGTCAGAGATGTGGGGGAAGCGGTGGGGGCAGCTTTCAGCTTTCTTATAGAAACGAAGGCTATGAGATTTGTTTTCTGTCTTATCTGTTTCCTCCCTGATAACATTTGTAATCTATTGGGCAGTTTCAAGCTAATTTGACAGTGTTAGAAACTGAAAGTCAGTAAGTTTCCACTGATTTTCTGAAAATATGTTACCAACACATGGATTGACATCAAAACAGTGCTGTGGAGGAAAAAGCTGTAGTCTGAGCTCAACCATAGTATAGAACATTAGAAAATCCACTTGGCACAGCCACTAGAGCGATGTTTAGGATTCGCTTATGCTTTGGACCTGGATAATCTGGAGACACGGTGCCTCCAGAAATGCAGCTATACGCTCTTTAGTTTTTTAGCTTTTAGTTTTATTGTATCATCTGTATGCCAAATTACTGCTGTTGAATTTCATTTCTGGCTAGTACCTCATGTATTTGTGTGCAGGATGCTTTTAATTTTATAATTTACCTACGTTTTCACTCTTGAAGAAGATCTCTTGCTTCCCATGCTCATTAAGACTTTTCCTGCTGACCACTGGCATATCACTTCTCCCATATATGTAAAGTGTTTATACAGATTTTACAGGTCTACTAGCCACCTCTTCAAAACTCACTGAGGTTGAGGACTTCTACTTTCTGTTTCTTTCACTGAGTTTTGGATCAGACTTTGTGGAGTATTTACTGCTTTTTTAAATTTTTTTTGGGGGGGGGAGTTAAAAATGAGATGCTGAATCAACAAAAAGATTGTTAACTGCCATTGTACTAGTAAGTAGAAAAGGTGTGCTGCTTGCGCGTAGTGATGACCTATTTAAAGTAAGCAGTATGGTAGGAATATTGATAATACATAGATTGTTGTATCAAAAGAGATGTTTGTTTTCAAGCCATAGGTGTTTAACTCATATTTTTTTCTATCCATTTCCTTTTCTGTTTGAATCTTTTCAATTAAATGGTTTTATAATTTCACATATTGTACATATGTTTGGTATCTGGTTTGGCCAGCTGGTGGTTGTGGTTTTGTATCAAAAATGCAATCATCAGAGAATAGGTTCCATTCTTCCATTTTTGAACAGTGGAATGGACTTGGATATCAATTTTGCAAATGCGGGATTGTACCATCTCTTTTAAAGAAGTACTGCATGTTGTTTCTCATTTTCTGATCAGATCATGCACAAATTGTAGTAAAAATAAGTTAAACTAGGACTACTCGGTAAAGAAATGAACTTCCTCTGAAAAGGAAAAAAAAGCTGACATTTCAAAGATGTTCCTCTTCTATTAGATTATAACAAAGATGTTACAAAAAATCAGTAGAACAGAGATAGAGCAAAGGTGGTTGGAAGAGATTAGACTGGTAATTAAAGTGTGTTTTATTTGGGGAGCATGTAGTTTGAAATCTCTGCTATGCTGGCTGTCTGTACTCCGGGTGGTGCCCTAACAGTGGGTTATAAAGGCAAGCCCACAGCTGGAGTTTCCATTTTTAACAAATTGGGGAGAGTAGCTCTAAAATCCAAGAGACTGAGCTTCATGATTTTGATCCTGAAGATCTTAATAATGTTATAAAATTACAACATTTTATACAGCAAGGCCCTAGCGGTCAGCACTTCGGTAAGTATCATTACAAGGGAAAAAGGCAGAACCGGTACTTGGACTTGAGCATGTGTCCTGGTTTGAGCTGGGACAGAGTTAGTTGTCTTCCTAGCAGCTGCTATAGTGCTATGTTTTTGAGTTCGGTATGAGAACAATGTTGATAACACACTGATGTTTTTAGCTGTTGCTAAGTAATGTTTAGTCTAAAGTCCAGGATTTTTCAGCTTCTCATGTTCAGCCAGCAAGAAGGCTGGAGGGGCACAAGGAGTTGGGAGGGGACACAGCCAGGACAGCTGACCCAAACTGGCCAAAGGGGTATTCCAGACCATTTGGTGTCATGTCCAGTATATAAACTGGTGGGGAGTGGGGCTGGGTGGATCGCTGCTCGGGAACTGGGTGTCAGTTGGCAGGTGGTGAGCAATTGCATTGTGCATCACTTGTATATTCCAATCCTTTTATAATTACTATTGTCATTTTATTAGTGTTATCATTATTAGTTTCTTTTCTGTTCTATTAAACTGTTCTTATCTCAACCCACGAGTTTTACTTTTTTTTTTCCAATTCTCTCCCCCATCCCACTGGGTGGGGGGGAGTGAGTGAGCAGCTGCGTGGTGCTTAGGTGCTGCCTGGCCTTAAACCACGACAGTGTGTCACAGCTCAAGCAAACTCATTGTTATTATGACTATCACTACTTTAATGTATTAGCAGCAGTAATGTGTTAATATTTAACTATTAAATCTCTTCTTAAAAAAGTTGTTTAATCAAGAGGAGTGTCCTTGGGGGGAATGGGGGAAAGGTTAGGCTTAATAGAGCAGTTATGAGTTATACTTCAGCGACTATCACTGTTTTTTTTTTTGTTGGGGGGGGGAGGGAGAGGTCTTCTTTTTTATTTTTTTTTTTTTTTTTTTTTTTTTTAATTTTTTTTTCAGTGCATGTCAAAATTCTCCCATTCAGTTGAAAGTTGAGTTTGGGGAGTGAAACATTAAATGCAAACAGAACTGAAGGCTGTGATTATCACTAAGTGCATTTTTTTCTGAATGTTTTTTTGCTGTATTTAAATTACAAGAGAAAACTTCTAAGTGCTTTTATTTCCATAGCTGTTTCATATGTAGATCTTTCATCTGTATGGATTGAACACAGTAAAGTGTTTCACAAGAGAGGTCTAAGCACACAACTAATTCCTGTGACCTGCTGTTTTATTTTTTAAAGATTTATGGAACTTAGTGTGTACAGTTTTTCTAAGATTTAATTGGAATTATACTTGTGAAGGCCCATAGGCTCCAAAGAAAGGGCCCATCATTAATGTGGCATCACAATGGGAAATGAGGTAAAGGTCGGTGACTACCTTTCTGCTTATTATATTTTGGCTACTCTAATAAATTAATTAAAATAATAATATATGAAGTTAAAAAAAGTTCCCGTAGAAGGGTCTTCTCAAGAACTCTAGCCAGATTAAATCCTCAGTACCAGTCTTGGTACCTAAGTCACAAATAAAGATATCAAAGACTTCCAAAACTGTTAAGAAATTCTAGTATGGCTGAAAAAGAGTGTAGGAGAGCTAGAAGAGGTTTTCCAAGTGGCCGTGTAATACTGATTGTTTAATAAATGGGTACAGAAGACTGACAGAGAAAGTGCTGTTGTATTGTGGAGAAACAGATGATAATGATGTTAATACATGAGTTCATTAGGATTTTATTTAAATAATGTCTAGTTACTGTGTTTCCGTCATTTTATTTTTTATTTTTCACATCTGAGGAAATTAATGAATAATTTTTTGGTTTAGAAAGGTTGATTCTGCATCTTTTGAACTGCTGTTATGATAGGCTGTTAAAGAAAACCGCCTGAACTGGGTCTGTGCCCTTAAACTGACTGTGAATGAGCAAGTCCAGTAGCAGGACGAAGTCCAGTAGCCATTTCAGCAGTAAACATCTCAAAACAGGCCGAGCTGCTGGGGAATGACTGAATAAAGGTTTCATGCCTGTGTTTATGAAGCCTTCTAAGTGACCAGAATTATCCCTGCTGGCCTTCAAAGTTCTTGCAGTTCTGAACCACTTTGATCTGAGCAGCCCTTTCTTCTGCTACAGTGCTTGAGAATCCCATAGTTTTCATAGGTACTTATTTTTGGATCCTCCTTATATATAGTTAAAGAAGGTGAAACATTTGAGATTCATAGTCAGTATTGTACTGCGGACACCAGTCATAGCTAATGGGTGATAATGCCACCAAGTCATCAACCATCTGTATAACCAGTGTTCCATTAATACCTGAGATTCAAGAATTCAGATTCTCCTGTCACATGTACTGTTTCCTACAGACACACAAAGGTTATTGCTTCTACTTTTAATTTAAAATCTTTTCTGTATTTTTTATAACTGCTTTTAAGTAAGTTCTCTGTCAGTACACAGCAAGATACAAGAGACTGGCTTTATAATATCTTTGTTCTCAATTTTACTTAGAAATGAAGATCAGATCAGACTTTTTTTCCTTCTATACTTTTTTCTAGTGCTCTTGGAGGGGTAAAGCAAAGGCCTTTCAAAGCAGTTTGTCTTCATTCCTGCGTCAGACAATGCATTTGATTATGAGGTCCTAAGATGAATGCAGTTTCTTGAAACTAGCCTCCATTTGAAGAAAATGCATGACTGAGATGTGCAGAGTGATTTGATCTACACCTTTATGTGTTTACTATCCAATTTAGATTTTTTCCAGTGTAACATTAGAGGACACTTTCTGAAAATTTACTTTTCTAAGTTGACATTAGAATTAATACAGTATTTTGTACTTCACATTTATCCCCTGTTTCTAGACTCTAATTTTTGCTATTCCACAGGAATTAACACACTCCCTCAGGTTTTTAAAGAGACAGCAGGAGTGGCCAGTGATTATCAATTTCTAAAATCACAAATGTTGGTGATGTTAGACCAATGGATGCAAGACCCTAGGGTTTTTTTCAGCGAGTGTCAATGTTTTTACATCTGTTTCCAATTCTCTTGATTTTTTTCTCATTACTTGAATGGGAGGTGGTGTAATACTTGAAACACCCTGCTTTCTGGAGGCACTTGATTAAGAATCTTGGCTCTTATATTTTTTTACATAAAAGAGGTGATGAGAAAAGAAGTGTACTTATCTTGCTACTGCAGTTTACCTTGTCATTATGCTACAAAACATGTATATGGTATATAATATTTTTATTTTTAATATCACTTCTTGCATATTTCCATTCTATTATAGTGAATTGGAGGCAAGGTGATGAAATAGAAAAGACTTACATCTGATTGAGAAAATGGTCAGAGAGACTGAAAGGTAAATCAGTGACACGAACTGTGATTTCCACAAGCTATTAGATAAGACAGAACCAAGAAAGCAGGTAAATAAAAGTATTCCAAAATGGAAAGACAGGAGGTTATTGGCATACGATCTGAATTAAAATCTCTTGAGCTACTGAAAACACTTTTTCATTTTTTAAGCATTCAGTTTTTGCCACTTTCAAAAATTAGTAACAGTTGCCTACTGTCTCCAAAAGATTTAACACTTTAGTGTCTGTATATTATTCTTCCATATTCTGTCTTTTTTTAAACAGATCAGAATAGATCCTTTTTATGCTTTCAATATCTGTATTGCTAATTCTATTCTTCATAAATCAGAATGCTATTTATTAACCTTTTTTTGAAACTTGGAGAATCTTCTGGTTAATCATATTATCAAAAAGACTGAGAAATGTTAAAATAATTATGTATGTTAAAGTATTACTAAATAATGCCCTATCACATCTTACATCCACAGCACACATACTGAGCAGAAGCTCTATTCTCATGAGACTTAACACAATGATTCTCAGACTTCAGTACGTATGCTTTGGATACAATCTCTGCAGATTAATAAGACTCAATGAAATATTTACCTTAATTGCACTTCAGCCTCTTTCTTTTAATCATGTTTAATAGATCTAACAGCAAGTACTGCTTCCCACTGGTGGTTTTCTCATTAGCACACTATTGGAAATAAAATTTGAAGATGAAGGTTAGCCACTAAAGCAGCAGAGAATTTAAGGTAATGTTTCATGGGTTTTTACATAGGACATTCACATAACCCTGGTAGTAAAAGTTATATCACAGAATCGTTGAGGTTGGCATAGATCTCTGCAGATCGTATAGTCTAATATCGCTGCTCAGAGCAGGGACAGCTAGAGCACGTTACTGGGCATTGTCCAGCTAGGTTTTTGAATATCTCCGAGGTTGGAGACTCCACAACCTCTCTGGGCAACCTGCTCCAGCGTCAGACCACTCTTGCCATAAATAACTTTCTTTTTCTTATATTTAAACAGGATTTCTTGTATTTCAGTTTCTTGTATGAGAGATGCTCCAAGCACCTAATCATCTTCATGGCCCTTTGCTGGACTCTCTCCAGTATGCTCGTGCCCCTTTTCTACTTGGGAGCCCATACCTGCACACAGCCCACCAGATATGGCTTCATCAGGGCTGAGCAGATGGGAAATATCACCAGCCTTGACCTGCTGGCAATGCTCTTTTAGCTCAGACCAGGATGCCGTTGGCCTTTTTTGCTGCAAGGGCATGTTGCTGGCTCATGGTCAATTTGGTGTCTACCAGGACCCCCAGGGCCTTTTCTGCCACGCTGTTTTCCAACCAGTTGCCCCCCAACATGTACTGGTTCATATCTTCTAAAAGATCCCCTAGAAAGTGTGACATGTTTAACTTTAGTATAAAGTCTATCTCACAATGTGGACACAGTTGCAAGAAAATATGTATTTCTAATAGCACTTTTAAGATTTTAATCGTGTTGCTTCGTGCTGACCCAGTGCTGCCCTCTTGCTTTCTTCCATCTTACAGCTATTAAAATAGATCCTCACAAAGTGTTTAGCGTCACTTCATGTCACTGGGGAAAGTGAATTTTTTTTATTTTTTAAAAAGCAGAAGTGTAATACATTATCCTAGTATATCTGACCATGTCCTTCTAATAGGTACCTGAATAATTTTATTCTCACAGAATGAATATTTTTTTTCCTGAAGTTCAAAGCATCTCCTTTCCTTAATGTTTTGTATTCAGTGACAACCATACCATTTGCTTGTGGACTTGGGAGACATGCAGAAAGAATGAGCAAGTGGCAAGCAGGAAAGGAAATTAGTATCTGGGTTTGATTCAGTTTTCTCACAAATGAAGTTGTAAACAAATGTGAAATTTAAAGGGGGATTACAATATTTTGATTTATTCCATTCTGCATGTTCAGTATCAGTAGTTTCATTCCAGAGAGAATAATGCAAATATAGTAGACAGAGCAGGATTAGATCAGGATCAATATTCAGATCAGGATACCAACAGTATTTACTTGTATTAACTCCTAGCATGCACTTTTTTATGGTGCCATAGAAGTAATGAATTTTTAACTTTTTTTCAGTGTCTGCAGATCAGGTGAAAAACTCACTAGTATTATTGGGAGGTAAGAATTAACATCAAAGGGAGGTTACATCTTAATTCATATATATATATATATATATGGGTACATATAGAGGTGTGCATATATATGTAATTTATAGATTAGAAAATGCATGAGGTGAGTCTCTATCAGTCTCCATCAAATTCAAGACCCATTTATTAGCTGTCCATGCATGTTCGAAGAAGAGACTCTTAGTTGCACTGAATAATTTCCTGATATTATTCTTCATAATGGTAAAGTTTTGATGTTTAATGTCTGTTTTGACACTTTTCTTACTTATTAGCCAATATCACTGACTTCATCTTATAACTTTCAAGCAAGAAAAGTCAGCAAGGAATTCTGTAAAACTTGCAGTGCTTCAGAAAGGTAAACTTCAGGCCAGGTTCATCCCTTGTTCTCAAATCCTCCCAGCATTAAAATTGATGAAGAGATGATTTATCAGGATGAGAAGTATTCAACCATGACATACAGAAATTCAGAGCTCCATGTATGTCCTCATTTGTCATTGTCTTTAGTCATTCGTCATTTATGATCATTACAGTTTTATGTGGCAATGGTTCAACTTCTGTTTTGAAATAGCTCACATCATACATTTGTAGAACCCCATTTAAAATCTCTGGAAGTATGAATTTATTTAAGACAGAAACTTAATGAGGCTCTTTGCAGTCCCAAATTCACACTTAAATTTATGTGGGCAAAACCATGCCATTGTATAACACCTTTATTCCTTCTTTCAGTGAAAATTTCTTTTCCTAAGCAGGAAGGCAAAATTTAGTCCTCATTATATATATATATTTTTATTTTTAAAATTTTTTTTCCCAAGAGAACAAAGTCCTTGAAAATAACTTGAATTGTCTACTGCAATCTTGTAAATTTTCATAGTACTTTGTATTAGGGTTAATCAGCTGATAAGAATCTATGCAGCTGATCATCTGATTAACTGCACTAAATTGTAATTAGGTGCTAATGAAGATCATTTGTAAGCATACAGCATGCATATAATTCTAAAGTTTGATTTCTAAAGCTTGACAGTGTTCTATTCTACTAATTTTTATTTTCCTCTTTGTTTTGTATTGGTATGTTTGAATGCTGTATTTCCTTTTTTTTTAAGATAGTAGAAAACAAAGGTATCTAGGTTGTTTTGTAAAGAGGTTGAAAAATGGTTGTGAATATCTAAAAAATTGTTTGAAATTTGTTTCACTCTCTGATGGATAAGGTGGGTAGAAAATTGGCTGGACCACTGGCCTCCAAAGGTTATGACCAAGAGTGCAAACTCAAGCTTCCAGCTGGTTACTTGTAGTTAGTATCCTTTAGGAATTTATACTGGGGCCAGTACTACTTAACATTATTAAGAGCATGGGTGTTGGGACAAAGTCTCCTCTCAGGAGCTTTGTGGATGATATCCACTTAGAGGGATTGGTTGATATGCTGGAAGGCAGGACTGCTATTCAGAAGGACCATGATAAACTGGAGAAAAGGATTGATGAATCTCATAAACTGCAAAAAGGGCAAATGCAAACTCTAGCCTCAGGGATGGAATAACCCCATGCAACAGTATTGGCTAGAAGCTGTAGATGAAAACCAGAAAAGTACCCGAGGGTCTTAGTGGACAAGTTGAACAGGAGTCAGCAGTGTGCCCTTACAGCAGAGGCAGCCAACTGCGTGCTGCGTTAGCGAGGGTGCCGGAGAAGCTCACGGAAGGTGTTTCTTTTCTTCTGCTTGGCTGGAGTAAGACCAATTCTGGAGTGCTGTGTGCACCCATGGGCTCCCCAATACATGAGAGACATGGGAATACTGCAGTGAGTCCAGCAGAAGCCATCAAGATGGTCAGGGGCTTGAAGCACATGATGTGTAAGAGGAGGCTCAGCTGATTGGGTTTGGTCAGCCTTAAGAGGAGAAGCCAAAGAGAACATCCATGCTATCAGAATTTAAGTATTTTGCTCCTTTCTAATACCTGGTTCAAAATAAGTACAGAGATTTATAAATAGAGCTTTGTAAACAGAGGACTATAATAGCCTTTGGGCAATTTGATGTCATTTAGAAGCAAAAATAATAACCCGTATTTGAAAAATGATAGAACCAAATCAAGCCTAAAGAGATAAAACACTTAAATCCCATTAAAATTCAATGCACTCTTATTCCGCTCACACAAACAAGGTTTCTTGTTCTTAAAATTAAAGGTAATTAACATTTGTTTGCTTGTTTGTTTTCAATTTAAAATAATGATGTAGAAGTTAATTCTCTGCTGTCTAATGTTTGAGCCTTACACACACACACAAACACACAAAAAATCTCATTTGGACCCAGATTGTCTGGTAATTATTCCGATCAGAGAATTACATTATAGTTTCATTAACTCCAGCAAAAACTTTTGGTTCTTTTGCTTTCACCAATTATAGTTTGTTTAGATAAAGGTGTAGGTTGCTGTACCTTTTTTAGGGCTATTTCTCATTAGAAAAACAAAGATGTTGAATTGTTCTGTTCAGCAAAGTTACTGTTAAGCATAGTTCGATGTTTTCAATAACTTGAAACTGCTTGAAAAAGCCACATAATTACAGAGGACTCAACCCCTCTTTAGTATGGGTTAGCATACTACTCTGTCAATAAGGCAATAATAATAATAACTTGAAAAAGTAGCAAAGCAATTTCAATATCATGATAAATGTTTCAGATAAATTGCTAGCTTATGCAATGACCTTGCTGAGCACTTTCATGGGAATGTAGGATGATTATATACAACTTGTCGAACAAAACAATAGTTTATGATCTTAAAAAAATTAAATTGCCTCAGCATAATTGTAAAAAATGGACAAAAAAAGACAATAAATGCAAGTAGCTGTTCAGGTCATGTCTTTATTAATAGCATGTCATTAAGCAAACTAAAAAGCGTTAACTGTGCCATATTTAGAGATTAAGTGGGAGCAGAACCTCATTAGCTCTAACAGGAAATCTCAGTCAGATGATAGCAGGGCTGGGAGCACTTCACAAAGTACATCTGTATAGTCCATCCTTATTAAAGGGTCATGTAGAGAAACAAGGCACCTTAAGTACTACAATATATTGGGTTGGCTCAGAGCCCTGTAGAGGGACTAGAGAGCTCCTCCTATCCTCCAAGAGCCCCTTTGCCTGTCTGACTTGAAAATGCCTAATGTTTAAAAGATTAGAAGAAATCAATTGTCCAGGAGGAACACAGACTGCTCAAGAGAATAACCTCTGGGTGAAACAACCTTAGTGGCCTCTCTGGATCTGGTAATAAACAAGTATCCTCATCTTCATCCCGCCCGCCCCCCCCCCCCCCTTTTTTTTTTTTAATTTTGTCCCCTTGCAGCTTCTCACTACGTTTGGTTTCTTACCTCAGCTGTTTAGCGCAGCGTCGCGTGTGGACAGCCTTTGCATTCCTCTTGGGATGCTCTGCTTTCCCTAACAATTTGCTGTGTGGGCAGTTTCAGCCAGCGAGGGCCAGCCAGGTCCTTACCCAAGATGAAGGGGAGTGAAAGGCTGTAACAAAAGTGCCCCACGTATAATGATGATGAATAGCTAAAGAAAAGAAGTAGGAGTAAGTTGAAGCCAGCCAACTATTTTCTACTGCAGCGCTCTGGACTCAGGTTTCCAAGGGGCAAAGTGTCAATTTAGCCGATCACTCTCATGGTTGCGATGTGACTACATCATCTGTTATAAAAAGGGTTAATTCCTGCCAGAAGTAACAGAGAGAAATTTTTTATTTTGTCCCTTCTTGCCTGCGCCAATCTGAAATGATATGTATTGAAAACCCTTAAAGCATTAAAACAAAGACAGCCATTAGTGAAATTTAATCCCACCACAGAAACCCAGGAGAAATTAGTTATAAGTAGGGGAAAAAGAGTTGGGTTGCAGAAAATATTAGTGATATCTGGACACTACTCACTGCGTATGCAGGAAGTATGAAATTCAGTGATGAAATTTGTTTTTCCCTACAGTAGCAGAAAGTCTGCTGCAGCAAATTAGGAGCTATTGAAGACACTGTGAATTCACCGTCACTGTTTTCTTGCCCCATTTCTGCGAAATTATTCTTTTGTAGCCTTGTAGCCCTGTAAATCCAGTGGTGCTATTCCTTGCAAAAGGCCATAGTCTTTGTGTTAAGATAACAACATAGGCCTTAGGACCTGTCAGGCTTTGTCTGAGCTTGGTTTGGCCTGTGTAAGCTCTGCTTTAGCTTGTTTAGCTGGAACAAAAATTGTCTGACAAACAGGTGCTACTACCTATTTTGTTTTAGCTTTTGTACAATTGTCTGCTGTGTGTATATGGTTATATAAATATACGTATATACATGCTCATACACTGTTATATGTATTTCTGTAACCAGTAGGTAGGAATAGCGAGCAGTTTTTCTGTACAGAATGAACTACTTACGACCCTGGAACAAAAACACAGCATAGAAGAGTATAGGCAAGAGATAACAGCAGGGGTTTTGAATCTACAGGCACAGGATGATATCAAAGGCCTGAAAACTATAAATAACTCACCAGTGGATGACTTTTGTTAAAGGAAACAAGCCTGGGACCTGAGTAAACCCAGTTTTAGGGGTAGGTAACAAAGAGAAGAAAGAACAGATGTCTAACATGCACGAAAACACACCATGTGTAGTACATTTGAATGTAACATCCTTGCAAACCAGTGAAGAATGAGCTTGTGAGCGAGCTTGTAAAAGTGACCTCAAGTGGTTCCAGGGGTGAGAAAAAATAAAATGTGGGTAAGGGTAAGCACACCACCATAGAAAAGCATTAATTTTAGAACATTTGTGTAGATAATTTAGCCTAATATATTTTGAGATATAAGTGCTAGTATCATTGCAACTGGACTAATTCTTCAGACTGCTAAGACTTCAGTTAAAATAACAGTAATATCTTGGCTTCCCATATAAGGTGTGTTCCTTTTGCTCATATCTAGATTTTAAGTGCAAGAAACAAGCAGATTTTAAGTGCAACACATTACAAACTGGTCAGAATTTGTGCAACCTACACTGTAATTTAGGTGAAACAAATTGCTAGCACTTTGTTGCACAGCAGCGTGCACAACCTGCAATAGGTGCAATAGTGACTCCAAGCTGTGCCTCTCACGGTTAATAAAATCCGCAAGGATGACCCAAGTTTGTTCCTTAGCAGAAGTAGCCGATATGGTTTTTGAACAAGGAAGCACCTATGACTAGGGAAGTATATTCTATTTCTAGAAGTATAAAGTTTTTCAGTTGACCACATGGAGGTCAAGCTACCCCACTTTGCCACGGGGTTATGAAAACTAGCAGGTTACCAGCCATTTTTCTCTAGAAGAGAATGCAATACGAGCCATCATCTGTTTATAGTCCATAAATATTGCAACCTATCTTGCAGGTGAAATATTTATACATGGAAGTAGGTGATCAGGTTGATAAGTGTGAATTTCAGTAAAGGCTCCCGCAATCCTCTAAAATGTAAACGTATAATTTAAACATTTTTTAATAACTACTTTTACCTTACTGCAACTATATACTGTCCATAAAGGCAAGAAAACTTTGTAAGCTGAAATATTGAACTGCTTAATTTATCTCATAGTGGCATATTTTAGTTCAGCTATGTCTGACTACACATTATCCTACCTATAAATAACATCATTAGATTGTCCACGGAGCCTTCCAAACATGTGTCTATAATCAGCAGTGTTATAATCCTAGCACTTTCTGTATTGGTAGCTTGATCTATACAAACACGAATACAATAGTAGAGGGATTTTAAAAGTCAAATAAATGTCACTGGAGTGCAGTAGTAAATGTGTCCAAGGAACGTGCTACCTTAATTGAAAATTCAAATTACTGAGCATTGCTGCTTTTCAATAAAACATTCAGTGCTGTTGAATGAAAAATCAATAGCTGCTTTATAGTGCATTTTTCTTAAGCAGTAGACAAGCACTCAATTCTCCTTCAAAAGATTTTTATTCTTCTATCTTTAGTATTTACATCTCTTTCTCTTTCTGTCTCTTTCCACAACAGAACAGTCTTTAGTTTCTTTTGTAAACCAAAATATAGTTCACTGGTAAAAAACCGAACACGTGGTATTCAAATTTGGTAGTCATTGTTCTAGTTTAAAGCCATTACAAAGTCAGGTGCCTGGATACTTCTTTTTTTCCTGAGTGAACACTTAATTTAGACTGTGTCTACTGAGATTTCAGGAAATACTCTAGTTCACATTTGGATAGGATAGGATTTAATTTTAAGGCAGCAGCTTTGACATTCTTGTAGCATAATTTGAGATTTGTTCTTGTTTTCAGAGAAAAAAAATGATAGAACAAATATGTAAAAGTTCAACTGTGCTGGAGCTTTGTAGGTTGAAAGGAAATCATAGATACATATTGAAGCAGAGATTTTTATGGAATGTGAAGTTCTCAGAGAAGTTTCTCCATGATGCTTGATAGAGATTGAGTGTACTGCTGCTTTTGATCTTTGACCTGTGCATTTGACAGTCTTCCATCTGGGTAGGTTCTAGCATGAAAGGGCCAGTTCTTTGTGTCACTTTGCCCTTTCTATTTTCACTTGCTTCTTTCAGGAGGCAGCATGGAAACAGCATTAGTATTCTGCTGCACACAAAGCAGAAATGGTACCTGCTACCTTCTCTTCTTGTACCTGCTACCTGCTTTTCCTGTATACTTGTGAGACAGTGACAGTGATGCTGTATACCAACTAAATCTGAAGCTTTGAGGCTTTGTGGAAGGACATACCGCACTTCTCCACTGTTCCTGCCCCAGCTCTGTTCCAGCTAGTGTTCTCATTTCCAGTGTGGAAACTATTGCAGTAATCTGGACCATAGTGATGAGAAAAAAATTTCAGATTTGGCGTACAAATTGTGGCAAGAAAAGCTACCGTGTTACAGGCTGCTATGCACATAGGCTGGTGGGAGTTTTGAGTCAAAATTATATTCATCTTTGAGGATAAGTATGTAACAGGTTATTAAATTCCAGCATATAAATCACAGATATTGATTATAGCTGGTACTTGAATACCTAGTGTCACTACACGTGACATAGCCTGGAGTTTTGCATATACTGTACATTCTCAAAGCTTTTAGAATTAATTCTAAGCATCCATTGTTTTCCAAAAGAGGAGAGAGCAATGACACTAAGTGTTACTTAGAGTATGAGCTCCCAGGGCAATGTGCCTTGCTAAAAGACCAGGAATGAGCTTTAATTTAGGTTTGCAAATCAAAATAATTCCTTGGAACATGGATGAAAATTGTGTGTGCCAGTATAGACTCATTCATTTAAATGGAATTTGTCCTTTGTAGCATCGCACTGATGTGACTTAGCAACAAGGATCATTAGCCTCTAAGCTAAAAATGAGAATGAGAAAAGAGCCAGATCAAAGTATGCATTACAGCAGGAAAACCACTGCTGACGCATGTGCTAAAAGTACTTCTACTTTTCCCTGTTTCATATTGTCTCTTTATCTCAGTCTTGTCATTGCCCCCAGTACTATAAGCAGCTGCCTTTTTTTCTCTTTTTTTCTTTTTTTTTCCTGCAGCTTATTAAATTAACAGATGCTTATTGAGAAGCATGTGCAGACTTAGAAACAGAAAAATACCGAAATGTTATCAAGAAGTAGAGACTGGGTGTGTGGACTGATGCTGTAATTCTCCTATGTATAGTAAATCATGAAGAAACTATGCCTGGTCACCCGGAGGCAGAATCTAATCTGTATTTGTGATGAGAGGTGTAAATTCTGGAAGCTTTTTCGGTATCTAGACAGTTTGTTTTCAACTAGCTAAAACTGTGAGCTTGGTTTTTGTCTCACCAGTGAAAGTCAACGAGTAATGAAAGAACCAAGCCTCTGTTATTTTGTTCGCTGCGTAGAGTTACTGTCCTTAAGTGACTTCTGACTTTTTCACTCAACATATGATGTTTTTCTATTTGTTCTGAGCATATCCATGAGTGGTAAATAGAGACCAAAGCAAGTACAGTCTGCCGCTCCATCCTCATCTACCTTGCCTTTACACCGGAGACTGCTTTCAGCAAGCTATACGTTGTCCGTGTATGTGCTGTTTTGGTGTATGGCTCTTTAGACACATCTCTCTCATAATACCCTTCTGGTTCAAGTATCAGGATCAGACAGAACAAGTTCTTGTTACTGGGCGTCCTGCAGTCTTGGTAAGTGTCCTCACCATCTCACTGTTGATCGCCTTGGTTTAAGGGTTGTGTTTGAAGCAAAGGACAGGTACAATCTGCAATATCCCGCAGTTCTAGTTCATTGCTAGCTCAATTTGGGGACTTGGCTTGTGTGCGTTCTGGCTTCTTAAGAGTCTCTCTGCTTGGTGTCCTTCAGGCAGGAAGAGGAATGTGGGATGGGGAGGGGGCAGGAGAGAGGGAAATTGTGAAGGGCTTGGTCTTGCTGCAACGTGTAACTGGGATGCGACTGGAATATCATCTGAGAGCTGGGAACTGTTCTAACATCCCATAATACAGACAGAACATCACTCTCCTTTTTTGTGTAGATTGTTTCATTTCTTTTCAGAAAATTTCAAAGCTCTGAATTCTGTCCTGAATGAAAAATAGTTATTTGGAAAAGCAGCATGTGAATGGAAGATTTTCTAGTTGATCCAGGCTCCCAATATTTAACAGCTATGATTTGGACATTGAAATATTATCTTTTATTATTATTATTATTATTTGCCCAGGAAAATCTATTTTCTTTAATAGAAAAAAAAAAAAAAGATTGAATGTAGAAAGTAACCTACCAACAATTGCATAGGGCCAGAAGAGAGAAGCAACTGAAAAAACATGACAAAAGGAAGAAATACACAATAAAGAAGTGTCTCACAGTGAGGTAAGGTAACAGTGAAAGATGGGTAAAATCCCAGTTTAATTCTGAGTGGGTCTTGTTAACAAAATGAACCATAGAAGATGATGTCTGGAGGGCTATAGAATTAATGGGTCACCTTGGACTTGGCTTAACCTCGAGGAATTTCATTGAAGTCAATGGCTTTGTAAATAAGTTTAGTCAATATATCTTTAGTCTTTTTCAAATGGAAGTCACAGACTTATTGCTGTGAGATAGAAAGAGATGCAAAAATAATAGTAATGCCAACCCTTCTTACCGAAGGATTTAGTAAGTTTTGAGAAGTAAGTAGCAAAAGAATGTAAAAAATTGAAATTAACATTTTATTGATTTCCTTTTAAGACAAAAGAACAAGTAACGTTAAGATATCCTGTTGGGTTTTTTTAAGTCCCTAAAACCCCATTTTTTTTTTTTTTTTACTCTACAGTACGATGGGTTTTCACTGTTTGTGATGTCTGTATCAAACAGGGTAACTGAGAAATGTTAAAAAAAATCAAATTGGTTAGAACATGTTTCCCCAGAGTGACATAAATCCCAGCATTTGAATGCTATATTCTGTTACCTTACACTAAGCAGGAAAATGAATGGCTATTGCTAATACATAATCTTATTCTTAAACAATGCTGAACGGCTTCTTCGAAATTAATTTCAGGCAAGACAAATGATACTGAGGAGCCAAGCCAATCCCCCTATGACCTTCCCTGGAGGCTGTTTCCAAACTGCCACTGCTACTGCTTGTAAAGCAAATCATGGGATCTGTCAGAGAGCAAGCCAAATAACCGAGGCAGAAAGCCAGATTCAGACGCTGGAGGCATTCCAGATTTTGCTGTCTCTGTCAGATGTTTACTGATAATCTTCCTTGTGTGGATATAAAGCTTCACGAAAGAATTTCTGCCGTAGCAAAGATACCCAAGTATGATGTTTTAGAATATCGTCTTGCGTTAGATGCTTTTCAAATTCCATGTTCTTATAAAGTGCTCTCACAGCAGACTGGAGCAGAGGGACAAAGTAGAAGCCTCGTTGCTGAGTATTACTATGCACAGATTCTGAGATACACATCAACTCAGCAACTCAGATCTGACTAAATTGGCAGCTTATATTGTGGTCCTTTCTAAGTCTCATGGAACAGATTCATATCTGTTTATATCCTGATTTTCTACTCTATAAAAATATGGATAGAAAGGATAAAAAAGGAGTCTTAGTGGTTTTGTGACATTGCCTGTTCCAGAGGTTCTTTTTCCCATTCCTATGAACAATGCAATGTGAGCAACAGAGGAGAGGGGGCACTACTCAATACCATGTAAACCTTTCACGTTTCAGGGGAGGGAAGTAATCTGAAACACCAAAACCTTTATTCTTTCTGTTAAACAACTATTTTTTTTTTCTTATTCAAGTATATGAGGTATTAGAGCTGATTTTAGAACCTATACATGGCTTTGTTCTGCCTGGTTTCAAAATAAACAGAAGAAAATGTGCTAAAATGCATTAAGTATTAACATCAGAGGGTGGCCCGGCAGACCACATGCAGCTTTTAATTAGACACATGCAATTCTGTTTAAGCTGGTCGGCTTACACAGAGTTAAATGAGAACAGAGTGACCTTCTGACTAGAGAGTGCTAAATGCTGTAGCACTCAAGACAATGTAATACAAGACACATTGCTAACCTTCCCATCCTATACAGTCCATTGTGGCTGTTGCCAACTGGATCAAATGAACATTTGGAAAGGTGTGTTAAATAGTAGCCAGACCCCATTCTCTTAATTATGCAGCTTTCACCAGTATGCAGTACTAAATCATCCTTGCCCAGGGGTAGTATAATTACTGCTGAATAGCCTAATGCTGAATAACTTAATATACCAGAGGCAATAATTATTCCCAGAATGTGTCTGTTCCACTTTGCCTATTTACTTGTGTTCTTCAGAAAAATTATCCCATGACTTAAATACTCTTTAGGGCAGTTGTGGTCCTTGCCTCGAATATATTGGTCACAAGCTCAGCCCTTTGAGAATAAGCTAAAAGACTTCCTTAGAAGAATGAGATGGTAATGGAATAAATATCTTCAGTAGCTCTATAGGACATATTTTTAATTCTGTCATGGTCATGCTATTCATTTTAATTTAATCTCTACTGCCAACCCATTTCTTTTGAATTGCTCAAAATTCTTTCTTCCTGATTTGAAAGAAAAGAAAGGTAAACTTACAAACCCCAATAACCAAAGGTCAGTTTTATCTTTAATATTTTAATACCCCATTATGGTTTACATTTGCAACTGGAGAATTTTCATCAGATCCAATGCTAGATGCTGCCCCATTTCTTTCAGGCACACAGTCCCTGTCCTGCTTCCTCGGTTTGTGCCCGCTGTGAATGGGAACAATTCATTGCTATTATCCACCTCTCTCCACTTAACTGCTTTTACTACATTTGTGTTGAATAGTATGGTGATACTGGTTGTAGAGAGTTTGGTGAAAAGTTTGGGAGCAATGTGTTGCCATTTCTGCATTTCTAGACTTTTCACTAGTGTGTCTAAAGGGTTTTCAAAAAGTATATCCCACAAATGCTGCTGTGGGAATATTTCCTCCAGATGAGGGGGGTTAGCATTAGAGAGTGGGATTAACATTAACTCTCTGGAGGGTTTTGCGACTGAATATGTTTCAAAACTCTGACTTGTTATTTCATGTAACTGTAATTATTTAAAATCTGCATCACAGTGATTTTGAAAATTTTACCGACTTTGCATTGGAAATGCTCAGTTTTGAGTTGTAAACATGTAGTGCCGATCTATCAGGTTTTATTTGCCTGATAGTCTGGCCTCAGCGAGTTAATTCTATATAGACTCCAGCTAAACTATCCGAATATGGCCATTGTGATCTTAGTACCGTATATTCACCCAAGGTGCAAAGGTCTTTGTATATGATCCCAGACTGCAGTTCTGGGTACGTTTAAATGTTGCAGCAAACAGTTAAACTCCCGAGAATAAGTGGGCAAGAGACTATATCACTTCAGCACACTCATTCTAAAACATATTTGCTTATAACCTTATCTGAATAAAGGCTGCCCCGGTTCTGAAATCTATAATGTTATTTCATTACCCTCACATTCAAACATGCATACAAATCTGACAAGCAGTAAGTTCATTGGCTGAAAGCAACTTCCACTTTAGCAGCTGTATCTGTTTTGGTGTATTGTCTTGGAGGCTATGTCAACGAGCCTCCATATTCAAGTATTCAGTATTCAAGTGCTGAAGTTTTTGATTGGAAGCAGACTAATATTAATCTTCAGTTATCAAAAAGTCTAATTCATAATCTATTTTCCAAGCCCCCAATAAAAAGAGCGTGGTTTTTTAAGTCTGACAAAAATTCATTTTTATTTGCTGAAGTAAGGATTTGGGGTTTGGTTTTGTTGTGGGTTTTTTTGGTTTTGGTTTGTGTTGGTTTTTTTTTTTAAACAAAATTACTACCCCCAGAACAGCATATGAAAATAAAGAACTTAAGTGTCTGATGTTATGGCATATGAAAACAAAATCATTCTCTGTACCTTAGAGACAAGACCTACCAGATGAAAATCAAATAAACTAATTAGTGTTGAGCAAAGAACATTTTATATATTATGGCTCTCTGGGCTAATTTCACCCCTTTGCAACTACTCATTACAAAAAACTCCTTAAATCAGTAGGACATAAGGCACTGTACTGAGAGCAAGGTCAATGAAACCAGACTCTTTCAGGATATAATGAACGGAGACAGAATTCTCCAAGGGATCTTTCTAATGTATGTCAGGAACACAACAGATCACAGACTAGTGATTATGAAATAGACCTGTAGTTCCTTCCCCCTCCCTGCAACTGCTGTTTCCATATTTTCTTCTTGAATATTTCTAAACTGAATACAAAGGTTTAATAGGAAGTTCTCATTATCAAGCTGCCTCTTCATGGGAAAAAGGTAAAGGTGGACACATGGAAAAAAAAATCAGCAATATGTTCCTATTTGGTTAAAAACTGAAACTGATGAGCAGCCATGTAGCATGACTTAAATTATTCCTTATTTTATGGAGGTACATTTTTTTAATGTATATCTCTAATTGCAGAATTCCTTCAACTACGTGGTGTGAACATACTGAAGGAAGGGGTCCCATGACACTCCCGAAACTCTACTCTAAAGCAAATATTCATCTAAATGTACCCACTGCAAAGTGCATGCCTTTAAAAGTAAGGGTTTGGCAATCACCTGGTGGAGGTTCTCCAACTCCAAATAAGTCTTTCTTAGATTATCTAGAAATACTGGTTTTCATTCTCAGTTAGAAATTACTGTAATGAAACCTCCATTTAGCATAATTATTTCTCGTATCTTGAAGTGATATGCCAAATTCATTTTGCTGAAACTGTGAGGTCATATTTACTCTCATTTTACACAAAATCACATTCTATACCAAGCCTGTATAAAGAAAGATCAGAAAAAAAACCCAAACCAAACCCCCTCAAACCAAAACAGAGAAAAGATCAGAGAAAAAACAGAGGAAGATCTGTTTTATTATATGAAGTAAGTACAAACTTTTCCAGGCTTGTGAGTTCTTGAACTAACTGGCATGAAACTAACTCAAGTTAGTTGAGTTAGTGAGTAATTAAGTTGAAAATTTAGCATCTTCGATGAAGACGTGGACACATCACAAATTGTCCAGAGGCCATCTTCAACTGTATAATCCAGTGGAAGGAAAAATATGTAGTTCTTATTGTGTTGATAGTAGGGTTGTGACTGCATAGATAGCAGAGTTGAGTTGCTGACTCATTGTAATCAATTATTTATATTTAGTAAAGTCTGTGGCTCAGTGTGGCAGTTAGATATCAACATATCCAAATCATCTGAAACTATCACCTGAGATGCGTAAGCAGAGAGATTATGAAATCCTGCAGGAAACCCAGGGCATAGGCAAGCTTTGTTTTGAGTAAAAGAGGAACTGAGAGGTTTTAAGAAATAATGGAAAAGCCCAAAGTGGGCTTGGTATAATTTGTAAAGAAATACTACATCCGATAGAAATGCTAGAGTCACTAGATAGCAGTCCAAGTGCAACAGTTACAAGAGTTTGGGTTTTCTTTTAGATGGTATTTGTCAAAAAGATTTCAGTTAAGAAATTTGTAGTACTTGGAAGTATTCAAAACAAACAAACAAAACAACAAAAGAAGTGTATTCTCAAAAGAGAAACCAAAAGTTTAGAGAATATTACATATTTTCTCTTGAAATCCATATAAAAATTCTCAGTGGCTGTTTGGGATGCATAAATGCTCATCGAGTCTTAAAGTTAACATCATGTAAAACCAGGCAAGCAAACAAAAATGTATAGCTCAGCTTAATGCAGATTATCCATTAGGTTTGAGAGATGTACTTGACCCATCCAAATCTCATAACTTTGTAGAATCATTTTTATTCCTTCAGGTTTATTTCATATATTAAAAGCATGACTCATCCATACTGAGCATGAGAAACAGATCTGCCTTATTATACAAAGCACAAATTGGTAATCTGGAAGAAGCAAATATATTGGTTCTTCAAGGACATTTCTGATTTATGTCTGAAAACAAATCCAGGGACATAAGGATGTTAAATTTAAAAAAACTAGATTTACTATTGGTGCTTGTGTAATGCTATTAATACAGCACTACTGGATCTATTGTTGGCAAATTGTTGTTGTTGTTGTTTTGTTTTGCAGAGGGCAGGAGAACAAAATATTTGATTTAGCGTAACCTTGTCAGTGTTTTGTTAGGCTGCCTTCAGTCACAAAGGCATGCATGCTAGTATGGTGTAGTCCGTCTCTAATGATTTTTGATGTGGTTATCCTTAAGAAGCTATTTTTCTGTGAACTGCTAGAAGATTTTATATCCTGAAGCATCTCTACTTTCTCCATTCATAACTGAATTGGAACACTCAATTTTGAAATAATAGTTAGTGTGATTTATTATTTACCAAGGCAGCAATGAAGAAATGTATTTGAAAAGAAGCCAGTAGCAAATTACAATTGATTTGCACAATATAACAAATAAAATGTTTTACGGAGGGAGACTTACTGTTTCAAGTGATATGTGATCCATAATAATATCTCCAAGATGTCTGCTGCGTTTTTCCTGTCAAAAATTTATTAATCCCCTTCCAAAAAAAAGCAACTGCCCCCCCCCCCCCCCGCTTCAGACATCTAAGAAAGTGCTGATTGTGGTTTTGCAGTTTTGACCCATTTTTTTCAAAATGCTGTTGTTTAAGTAAAATATACATACAGAATTTCAAGAAGTCCCTTCAGCTGCTGTTGGAATGAAGGCAGGTAAAATTACTTATCCTTGATGGAATCGTAATAGTGATTATGATGATGGACTACAGTTACCTGATGTGTTGAATGGTGGCTAGCAGCAAATACAGAAACTGGAGTGACGGATGATGCACAAATAATTAAATCCATCCTAAAATAATATGTGTAGTTAGAGTTTCTTACAGCTGTAAGTTCACTAGAAACAGACATTCATGTTCATTTTCTAAGAAGGGAAAATAATGTATTTTTGTAACAAAAAAAAAAATTTGGTTAAAATCCTTCTGCTGTGCTTCTAACTATTTGGTTTTTATCCCCAAGTGCTGTTATGCCTGCAGTTCGGTTAATATAGCATAACTGCTGTGTTCGGTGCAGTTCTGTCATTTGGGGAAGGACACTTCTTCCAAGTGCCAGTAACGTTGCAGCTACATCTTTTGAGTTAATCCATAATATTTTTTCCAGCAACCTTATTTAGCTATGAGATTTTCATCTTCCCATGCTTTAGTGTACGTTTTCCTGGCTGATGGTGTATTCCTGAGGAAGAAAAGACAGCAGAAGCAAAAGATGCCTGAGCTACAAAAAACTTTTTAGCCCAGAGATAATAATGTGCCAAAATGAGATAGGCAACTAGCTACAGAATAGGAAGCTTTATTGAATCCTCTGCTACTCAGTATGTGTGTTTCTCAGATTGTGCTGGACATTTCCCTGCATCCTTTAGATAACATAGATCAGTTACAGAGGGATGAATTTTCTGCCTCTAGTAAAGTATAAATGAAAGATTAGATCTACAAAGATGTTTAGGCATGTATAGATGCAGATAAATGCTGACAGGATCATCAGCAATCCCCTGTTTAGGCCAGTGAGTTTATTCAGAATTAAGTGCATTATCCATGTAATTCACTTCTGAAAATATCATCTATCGCCAAGCTGGATGCTTAAATGGCACTGTAAATCTGGCCCATACTGTTCTTACTGGTTCTCCAAGGCTGATGAAAACACTGCATAATTTACAGAATACAACGATAGAAATAGAGCTACCAGTTTATTTTATCCTTGAAAAAAGCACAGGCTACTTTCCAAACGTAGCTCGTTACTGTAGAGGAGATCATTCTGCCAAAAACACACAGTAGTGCACTAAGTTATCTAAAAAGCCTCAGGAACTTCTTGACCAGACAGCACAATCTGTTAAGCCGGTTCTTTGATATGCTATCAGCAGACAGAGAGCAATCTGTCTGTGTCCATTCCCTCTATTACTCTCCCAGACTGCAGCTTGGTTACTATTCCCTGAGTTAGTTGCATTTCTATGCATATCCATGCATTTAGTAATGCTTAATGGATTTCCCTTACATGAATTCGTGCAATCTATCCTGAACTAGTGCACAGCCAATATGAAAGTGCAGGGTTAGCACCCTTATTTCGATCAAAGCGATCTGGAAACTGCAAAATGCGACATTAGTACCAATTAATTAAACCATCGGCAAAAGGCTTAACCACTTTTCTTGCTATATTGTGCTACTTATAGAATGAAAATAACAGCCAACTAGTACATCAAGACTATTAAATAACAAAAAGATAGTACCTTCTCATTCAAGTAAAACAAGATGCATTATAACTGATGGAATAAATAACAGTTCTATCAAAATCTGTAACAGTGTTTGCTGAGACAGAGATGTGACTTAACAGCGTTTTCATATAACTATAAATAACCACAATAATTATATATTAATATAATTGATGCTATTCATCGTGTTTATCACAGGTGGTTCAGGGGAGACAATGTGGGAAGAAACAGCTATGAAAGAGCATAATATCATCAGAGCAATGTCTTCCAAATTTTTCTTAGTCATTGAATTTCTATTTGCATAAGAAATCTTTCATAAGAAAAAGGGCAGCACAGAAATTTCTTGTTTGAATGAAAGTCATTTGCTTTTGGAGAACTTTCTTGGGTTTTTCAAGCCTTTCATTTTGGAATTAAACTCTGCCACTTGGACAAGGCAGACAGGCAGCTAATTAGCCAAAAAACGGGCATTGAGAGCTCTTGGAAAATTTTTTTCACACTTTTGTAACTAAAATGATTGCTGACGATATGGTATTGATTTGATAGTTTTGCAGCTGAAAATTTTTGCTAATTGGAGAACCAATTCTGTATTTTTATTCCCAGCACAGAAGCAAGAAGCTTCTGAATTAAGCATCAAGAGCAAATACTTGCTGAAGGAAAAATAAATCCATTAAAACCCAGGATGTGATACTGGATGAAACAGCAACCTGGCAGCCTTGCTCTGGGCATTCTAAAACCGCCCTATAAATGGACAGGTAGAAATAGTCATAAAAATGAATCAAAAAATTAATATCAATGAATGCTAGTAGACAATTACGGTTGGCCAAGCTAATAACATTTTTCAACTATTGTCTTCATCAAAATGTTCCATGGGGTTATTACTACTATTGTTGTAATGATTAATAAAGAGGTACAAAACCTTCTGATGTGTTGCCCTTGCTTTCACAGAATTGTCTCTCCTTTCTGGCAAATCATTGTGATAGAAAGAAACAGGTAAAGACGATGACTGAAAAAGTTAAATATTTCTTTTTTTGTTTCTTGAAAACCTTAAAAATTCCGACAAAATACCTGCACAATATAAGAATTAGTTTAGATTTTTTAAATGGGTTTCTTTTTTCATTTCCCTCTAGATAACTTTATTTCATCAGGCAGTATTAATCCTGTGTTAATGCTATATTTAGGAAAGATAAATCATAGCTCTTTTCTGTATCAGATGTCATTCAAATAGCAAAAAGTGTTTGGTGATCTACAGGAGCTGAATATTTGCAGGCTGCTGGTAACTGCTGACAAATGACACCAATTGCTTCCTTACATCTGTATCCTCCTCTTTGAATTTTTTTAGGTTTGGGTTTAAAAAAAAAAAAAAAAAAAAAATTCCTCTGTATTCCAAATCAGATATTGACATTTCTGAAAAAGTGCCAGCCACTATCTCAGGTAATTTCAATAAATATACATCCATCAGTTCAAGAAGAAAAAAGATCTATAGTAAATCCCCCAGCAATAATACGCTGCCAGCCCTGCCCCCCCCCCCCCCCCCCCCCCCCACCACCCCCGCGCCCAGGCGGCCTCC
>NW_010972776.1:4409549-4537475 GCF_000737465.1 Haliaeetus leucocephalus | reverse complement strand
CCCCCCCCCCCCCCCCCCCGCGCCCCCAAATCTGTGGAGCTATGGGATGCTTGCTAGGAAGATAACATAAAATATAGAAGTATGAATAAATAAAAGAGTGCTTGTTTCTTCCAATGTGTATGCCTTGTGCCGTTTTATATCCTTTTCATGTCCCTTCCTTCATCCCTACTGTCTCATTCCTTTTATTAATTGCTCTGCTTTTTCTCCCCTCCCTTTTTTCTGGCCTTTCTTCTTCTGGAAAAGCATAACTTCTGTTCTACTCATTCATTTTTGCTCATTCATTTTTCTTTTCTTCATTGTCTCTTGACTGTGTAAGTCTCTTTTCCTCTACCCCAGAGATAGTTCTCATTTCTCTTATTTCACTCCCTATGATCTGTGTGCTCCTCCTTCTGCCTCTAATTCTTTCTCTTTCTTTGTCACATGCACTCTGTCTTACTGACCCCCTTCCTCTGCATTCGGCCTCTGTTCTTTCTTTTTATGGCCTGCCTGACTGCTTTCCTATGGTCTCTACACCACTGATTTTATTCTTTTCTGTCTAGCACAGCGCACACCTGGCACGTCCAGCGATAGCCCCTGTTCTTCCTTCGTTCTGTTCCATCTTTTCAGCTTCTGGACCTCTACCCTTCCACCGCCTCCCTGGGCTGCACCCAGACCTGCTTTGGTTTATTCTACTGGCAGGGCATAAAGGAGACAGAATTACCTAAAAGCACGACCCCTTTCAGAGAAGGCTGACGTGCTGATGGACGTCCTCTCCCTGTCTGTCAGAGCGTGTAGGGGCTGGCTGGGAGGGAGGGAGGATTCAGAGCTGGTGCCTGCTGTGCTCTGATTATTCTGCACTTCCCAAAGCTGCGAGAAGCAGAGCATAATTAGATCAGCAATGAAGCTTTTTGCAGTTTGGAATCATTTGTTAGTCCCACTGATGGTTTTGTATAGCGAAGGGTTGATTTTATGTAGAAAGTAAGTTATTGAATTACGATATGTCAGTCATAATAATTAGCAAGCCCTAGCTTATGCTCACTACAGCGGAATGATGTGGGTTGTTTTTCCCCTTAGGTAGGTTCTAACTTGGATAACAAGTATTTGAAATTTCACCTTCACGTGTACAGCCCTCTTCTAATACGTGAAGGTCCATACCGGATCCAAGGCCTAGGGCAAAAGCTCGATATGGCTAAAATCTGTGTACCTTTGACACTGATGGACTGTTAGGTGTGGTGGCTGCATCTGTACCAGCCTGGGAGCACTCTTGTTCATACAGTTAAAATGTTAATTGCTGGCATGTTTTCCACTCATGATGACTTAACTAGCATCCGCTTAACGAGGCTTGAGCGCAGTTTGGGGATTAGCATGGGCCAGGAACCACCCCCTGCGAGGCAGTTGGGATAGGACTACCCTGCTTTGGGAACAGAAAAATTTAGCTGAACGGAAACAAGCTGTGCTTCTTAGTTGGCCCAAGAGCCTGAAAATGGTTCCTGGATTATTTAATTTACTGGTGTATGTAGCTAAATCTCATCTCTTGGTTTCTTAACTTTTTAATTGTAATGTTTTTTGCTCATATTTATACCACAGCTGTACTGATTTATATCAAAGGTCGTTCTAACCCTGTGCCATCTCTCCAGTAGTAACTTCCCTGGATGCTCATAGCAGATGTAAATGACGCATTCCCCAAATAATCCAGTGTAATGGACGTCTTCCCCAACTAATTGCCCGATCTTTGATCCAACTCGTGCAGATTTTCCGTATTCACAACATCCTTTGTCAAGATTTACTGTCAGCTGTTACATAGAGAACCTCCTTCTTTTTTGCTTGTTTGAGCTCAGCATCTGACTTCATGTGATGCCTTAGTTCTTGTGCGCAAGAAGCAATAAATAGTTAACTGCTGTCCATACTCTGTCCTTTATGAATGTGTTAAAGAGTGCAGGTCTTAGCACAGACTACTGGGAATGTCCACTATTTCTCTCGCCATTGTAATATCTGACCATTTTTGCTTTTACTCTCTCTTTCTTATCTTTTAAACAGAAAATATGTGGATTTTTGTTTTGAGTTTCACTGAATACTGATGCTTGTGAAAAGTAATGTGTTATTTTTAATCTGGTCAAAGTCAGTTCTGTAGCATCCTATGGACTTGAAGTCAGGCAAATCATTCACAATGGTCATTTTGTGCCTGGAGTTCCAGAACTTGCAGAGAGACAGATTTAAATATGCCAGTAGCAATAGAATTTCCTGAGAGTTGAATCAATTCCTCTCTCTCTTCCCTATACCAGTATAGTATGTGGATCTATTATTTAATGTTATTTATGAGCTTTGTTAAATTGATAGAATGAGCAGCACTAGACCTGTGTGGAACCTTTTTTTTTTTTTTTTTAATATATACATATATATTTATACCAAATAGTTTTGTCTTTTTCCCTAGTAATGGTGAATGTATAAATGTCTTTACTGGTTTTGTTTGGATGCTAGTTCACTTTGATCACTCTTATCCATCTTATACCAGTGAAACTCCATGAAATGCTGTTAATTTACATCAGCCCAGGTGAAAAAAGACAATCATAGGCAAGGCAAAAGGTTTTTAAATTCCTTACATAAAATTCAATTTTTTTGTGTTAGAATTCTCTCCTATCAACTATTTCTTCCACGTGCCTTTGAAATGGGAAAGGCCTATTAGTGTCAAAGAGTACTTTCCCGTGCTTTTCTACAAGCAGGTTATAAATAGATCCCATATTGTTAGGTACTGAAATAAGAAGCTTGCTTTCCACCACCCCCACCATCCTCCCAGGTTAATGTTAAGAAACGTCGTTTAGTATGGTTTTGGGTTTCATTTTTCTTGCACATTACCAATTTTGCAGGCGCCTGTACAATTCTATTTCTAAAAACATTTCCAGTTAACTCTGCAGTCTAACAAGGAATGTTCCTGTCTATCAGAAATACGTGTGTGTATAGCGTGCTTGTCATTGACCCATCTCCTTCACCTTCCCCTGCAGGAAGATAAATTATACAAACTATTTATTTTATTTAGAAGTTAGTATTGGATGTGTTTGCTAAATCTTGTGTTCTACATGTCTGAGGAGTTAAAAGTTCAAGATGACAGTGTAAATCTCACCATATTTTCTCAGCAATTATTTCAATTCTCCATATTCTTTAAGTACTGTTTATTCTCGGAGATGGATTCCCATGTGATATTGTGCTTGAAGTAATTAATATGTTAGTGTTTAAGGCAGAAAGCATTTGTGGACTGCTAACATACAAGATGATCATGTAGAAAATTGCAGCAGTTCTTAACTCAGATTTTCAGTTCTGTAGGACTTTTTCAAAGCGCTCTGGTTACAAGGCTGCAGTTGAGATGTCTTTATTTTAATCTCGACTGTCTCTGTTTACTACCAAGAACAAGTTTCTAACTTCTCCCCACCCACCCACTCCCATATTTTTTTAGCTCTAGGTGCTCTGTCATTGCCTCCTACATAGCATGGCAGTGACGATTAATTCCTAACACGTTTACAAGGTGCTTCCAAGACTGACTTGCATTCCAAGTGAACAATTATAGACAAAGGTGGCAACTTTGTTTAATGCTTTATATTGAAAAAAATCTTCCAACTATGTTAGAAGCTTTAATGACAGGGTTATCGGTTTCCTTCCAGGAAATTAGGAACGTTGGCCACTTTGATTGTGTGTTCATTATGAGGAGCCATATGCTCATTTGAAAATAATTTGTGTAAACTCAGGGCAAATAATGGAATTCTGAAACTATTCATGACGACAAGGGAATAGGTCCTCTGTACAGGGCTACTGGAACCTGCATTTCTTGGTGACTATATAATGAACACTTCCAAATCATTATAATCTGATCAAGCAATACCTACAAACATGAAGAAAACCCGAGATGAATTATTTATTCATTCATCTGCCTACCAATCCAAAGGAAGTTGACCTCTTATTTAGAATCAAATCACAGTTCTGGCAGAGACATGTATTATGATGAAGGAATCAAAGATGTATGTGAAGACTAAGCTATTTCTTTTGGCAAAACTTCTGCAAGGCAATTGTAAAATACTGTGTTTATATACTTATATTTAAGTGTATTTGCATATAAGTAAATATAAGTGTATTTATATACATTTCTATGTAAATAGTATTCTTATATATGGTACACACATATATACAATTTATATAATAAATACATAAACAGCTTATCTAAATGTATTTATAGTTTCATTCTTTTGACTGAAAACAATAAAATTGTCTGTTTTTCCTGTAACAGACTTCAGCAGTTGGCACACTTGATGGTACTTTCTCCACTGAGATTTAGAGAACACCAGAACCTCCTTCCATTCATTGGAATGAATTGGTGAAAGGAATGTTGGAGTATATCTATAGCTCCCATTTGAAAACTGGCCAAATAAATTTCAAAGTTTTAATCTTGGAACTTCTAACTGGATAAAAGACTTTGAAGAAGAACATTCTGAAATTTCTACAAGAAAAAAATATCAGATGTTATCTTAACTAACTCTTACAGTACACAATGGTAGAGATTACGGAGATTTCAGATTCCAGTGGCTTCTACATTCTGGCACTGTCCACTTTATTTTACAGTGATTGTATTGACAACTTCATCTGGAAAGAAATGGAATAAAATATTTATTTTAAGTAAGTTAATTCTGATCCTGATTTTAACTCTTTCATACATGTAAGCTTGTAATTGTTTCCTTTGTAGCTTCAAAATCCACAATGAGATGCTGGTTGAGTAAGATACTAAAGTTTAGATTGCTTTTTAAGTTAGCAAGCAATTCTTAAAAGTGATTAAAAAGAGTAATTGCCTAACTTAGTAATTGTATGTAAAGTCTCTAAGACCATGTCTAAGCTAATCATCATAAAGTATGTTTAGAATTCACTGCATTCATATTTTAAATAACCTGCCATGGTTTATAAACTCAGTTTGCACACACCTATTTAAGAAACAAGACAATATGCTAAAAGAGTATGTTTAAATAACATAGATGCAATGGCAACAGAAGAAAAGTGTAGAAATACAGAAATAAGGCTGCCACACCGTTTTAATCTGTTTTACAGTAAATTCCATCGAGATGTCAGATCAGGTTACAATTACAAATGAGCTACGGAATCAGTGCATGGAAAATGAGTTAAGGAAAAGGCTGATATTAACTCTGATTTTTTTTTCTTTTGTCAGTTTTACCATCACTTAAATAAATGTGGGTGTTTTTTTTAATTAATAGAGACTTAGTATTTTCTTATAAAATTTCATTGTTTTGATTCTGATGTGCACATCATGTAAGTTTAAGCTCTGTTTTCTTTTAGTGGCAATTAAAGTGTTGGCCAGCATTCATGAGAAGTGCTGACTAAGAAGTCCAATTGCCAAATGAAGTGGCCTCTTTTCACTGTAGTAGCAATCTATTTCTCTGTTCAAGAACTAGCATTACCTTCTGATCTTCAAGTTCAGTTAGTAATTTTCTTTTTCTTATTCTTAAGTTTAGCTCAGCAGAATTTATTTTCTCTTGAACAAAATGACCTGCAGTTTTAACTGTGCTGTCTGGGAAAGATTCAGCAGAACATTTTATACTTTCTTTTCTGAGGCACCTCAGACTTTTTAATTATGGAAGTCATAATTTTCTGATCCAAAGTCACAGGAAAAGGACAAGCAAGGACTAGGGCTGAGAAATTATTAACATCAGCTTCATCCAAATACACTAAAGTTTTAATATACATTTTCTTGTATGTCTTCCCCCCCCCGCTGCCCCTGCCCGGTTGGAATGCTGTGGCAAACAAACCCTTTTCACTAGATCTTTAGGTAAAAGATAAAAAAAAAAAAAAAAAAAATTACTCCTACAGAAAATAGGAGTAACTTAGTCAATAAAACTGAGTTTATTCAATTTAAACATCCAGGAAAAGCACTCAAACAAATGTTTTTGTTTATGAAAGGAAAAATTTATTTCCAAGTTATTTTACCACCTAATGGACAGATGCTTCAGGTCACACTTCTGCTATGAATTCATGAGAGATGAGATAGTTGTGTTCCTTTAATAAAATTTAAAGCTATTGAAAAGTGCAAAACTGACATCAGTAGTGCATTTGTTCTTCCTTGCTTGTGCAGCTCCGTTTCAGGTTCTCCTGTGCCAACCTATCAGTGTCACAGAAACTGCTTGGAGGAGCTAATTTCTTGTTACAACAAAAGCTCTCCTATGGACCTTGGAGTGGAAAAGAAAAGGGTTCCCTCCCTACAATTTCTTTATTTCCAGCACACAGGAGGACAGTGGAGACTTTCCTCATGGTCTGAAGACCAATGAAAAATTAACCTTCCAGCTCCTCCTTAAGGAGGCAGGGACAGACCAGAATTGTGGAGAACAGATGCACGACAGAGAAGTATGATTATTTTTTGAAATAGGATGAACCCTGCAGAGCCTGGTCCCCATTGGATCCCAGTTACCTCAAAGAGCTAATGGCTCTAAACCATAACTTTTTTTCCAAAATGCTCTCCAGAATTTTTATTTCATTTATATCCATCTCATAGGCCCTTACTGACAGAGTGGTTTGAATCTTCAAGCTTGACTGTCCCTTGTATATCAAAGGAATGGGAAGACATATGTACCCATATGAAATTAGGGGGCATCATCTCTCTTTTGTGCTGAATAGATGTCATCTAGCCAGCACCAGATGGAGAAGAACCATAAATCCAGTCCTGGCTCACTCAAAAAAATGTTTCCAGCCATATTTTTTTTGAAATTCCAGGTCCTTCTCTTAGTCCTACCCCCCCCGCCTTTGATCTTTGTCCAAGCTACTGAAGATTTGAGAGGGTCAGTATCCTCTTTGGCTTTAGCTGAAATCATTTGTTCTTAGGCAGCTTTTCCTTACCAGCACTGAAACCTGCTACTCTGGATTATTTTTGCAATTAGCAATTTGGCAACTTCTTTTATCTAAAGATGCCACAGATGCTGCAAACTCATTTAATCAAAATTGAAGATTCATTTTCTTTGTGCTTTGAACTGCTAATGTGTCATTTTGGTCCTTTACTGATTGTCCTACGAGTATATCACCAGATGATAATAAACACCAATATCAGTTTGTGCCGTATGTTCTTTTATTTCTTGCTTTAAGACTTTGACAAGTAGTAGACAGCTTTTTTTTTTTCAAATTGAAATCTTCACGATCTTCCAAAGGAAGCATTTAAAATCTATTTTGTAATAGTTAGCCTCTTAATGATTTATAATAGTAATGTGTAGGTTTTAAATCTTGTAGAAATAATCTCCAAAATATTTGCTACCTGGTTTTAAGAATCATTCACTGAAACCAGGCAGTGCTGTAGAAGTCCCAGGAGCTTAATGAAGCACTCTATTATACTGCTACAAAAATTGTTTTGGAGATTTGGCAGTCACTATTCACCTTAGCTATGAACCACCCAGTTTATACAGGAAGCAAAATCCACCTAAAGTACTGTGGCTTCCCTTTTAACTGCATCTTTGTTTCATAATCAGGGCTTTATACTGTGAACAATTTAGAATGTCTGTATTGATTAAACCTTAGGAGCCTTCACTTTAAATTCTATCTGGTATTCTGCAAACTATAATGAACATTACCGAATGCATGGTGTCTTCTGGGAAACACCTTGAGATTATCAAGTTTAATTTCCCCTAGGAAGTTCTTACAGCAGTGCAATCAAGCTAACTTTTACTCTCTGTAATGGAATAAGATTTAATCTACAATTTTTCAACCACCAACATTTCCTCATTTTCTTCTTTTAAAAAAACTATAGGACAGAGTTTCGCTCTGTTCTTAGGTTCCTGCTATACCTTTTCCCATAGCGCAACTAATGAATATCCTGTCCCTTTTTAGTATGCTGAATATGTGCAAGCAGCTTAAATCCTATGGTTGGTAAGGAATTTATGTAAATATTGCAATTAAATCTTGTCTGTAATAATAGGTGACCTTTAATCTAGTATATATTGAGTCCCCTAATCTCTCAGATTGTAATTGAGTGATGAAGATGCAAGGCATCATGAAAGAAAGGCAGATCATAAGAAAATAATTATTTTTTTGTGTAAACCATGATTTTCCAATTACTGCTCTCAGCTGGGACAGAAAAACATCTAACTCGTGATATGTTCTGATCCAAAATTAATCCTTTTGTAACTGTGTCTTTTTTGATTAAAGACTGGTTTTTCTTTCTTCCAGGCAAAATCCTCAACCCCTGTGGTAATTTTAATGTGAGTTGTATTTTTTTTTCTTTCCAAGGATATTATTAAAGTATAAGCATAATGGTAAATGCAGGTTTAAATAATATAGAGAGGTATCTGGATAAATAATAATTAGAAAGATTTTATTATCTATAAACATTGCTTTGAGGGTGAAGCGTATCTGGTACATGCAAAAAGATGAGTCCCTGAATAGTGTGCAAGTTTTCTTTTTTCAATTTATGAAATAAATATCCAATTGTTATAATTAATATTTTTAAGATATGTAAAATTAGTTGTAGATGCTGAATAAAGGAGGAGTTAAGATTTTGGTGACATGATATGTGCACAATAAAATAGGGATAAGATTTGAGTGGCCAGAAATTCCAGGCAAATTAGCATTTGCTATGCCTTTGCATCGCAGAAGAGAAATTGTTATAGATTGGCTATGTATCCAGCATCTGCGTATGTGCCAAAAGAGTCATGCAAGAAAATTGTCAACTCACAGTGATCTTGTTTGTAAAGTAGTTTGAAATGTACTGATAAAATGTACTGTATAAGAATTAGGAGTTTATTTTATTTATGTAAATAATTGTTTTCTTGTGCTTATGTTTTTGCTTCAAATTCCTGTATTTGCTTACATTTTCCAACGTCGTTAATTGTGGGAAAATGTGTTCCCCAGTTACCTTCTTTATTAAAATAAATACTTTTCAGATGCTTATGTATAGCAGTATTAGTCTGGGATATTACAGGATATTTTAAGCTTGCAGTATCTGCTGTTCGACAATGGAGAGCAGATATGGCCTTAATTTAAACTAGGGGAATGGGATTCTTCTGAAAGCAGGTGGTCTCAACCACTCTGCCAGCAGTCTATTAGTGCGATGCTGTCTGGTAGGTTAGGTTTGTATTTGCTGATCTGTGTGAAGCTCTCCCGAGACGACAGTTCATCAGTACTTTTGTCATTCCTCTTACAGCAGTAGTCTCAGGATCCCCTCGGGAGAAAATTAGACAAATAAAACCAAATCAAGCTAAGCAATGGATACAGTTTCTCAATTAGTTCATACTTTTGCTCTACAAGAAGTTTATTCTCTTCTTCATGCTGTACCAGAGTTACATTTATATTTTAAAGGTGTAAATCTTTCTGCTTCGCAAGGAAGCGAAATTCAGCCTCCTGGTCAGTGCGCTACCTAACATGTAATACAGCACTCTTCCTTTCTGCAGGATTAAAAATCATTCCTGTTTCAGACTGGGGTAAAAAGAAAGCACATTCAAAGTTTGTATGAAACAAAGCTCAAAAATCCATATTTTGGAGTTGACAGATTTTTTTTTTAATCTATTTCAACACTACATTAAAAAAGAAATTAATTATACTTAAAACCTCAAGACGTTTGACTAGCTTGTGCTATACTACTGTGGAACTTTTAAATACAAAAATACAGGTTGAATTATTTTTTTTTTATACTTGAAACAATTTCATTGACATTGATGTGGTCTCACTGATCATAAAGATTTTGGTGATTTTTTAAATTTTCTTTTTAAATTCCAGGGGAAAAAAATGCAGCTCAGAAAATGCCAAACCATCCTCTCTGTTTCCTTTAAATCTACTCTGGTGAAGAAACTATAGTCAAGACATGAACAGCCTTTATAAACTGTGAATGAGATCAACACACTTCATACACTTAAAATTACAAGTAAATCCTTTTAAAGGTTGAAGTACTCAAGCACTTTCCGATCTTCTTGGTATGTCAAGAGAGGACCCCAAGGAATTTGAAAGAAATCCGTGCAGTCCCCACCCATAAATGAAAGAAAACTGGTAAATATCCTCCAAAGGATAAATCAGAGGTGTTTCAGGAGAACTAAGGGAGAACAAAGACACAAAAGCAAAAGGGGGAAAAGATTTTAAGTAAATGGCATGTCACCAGCTGGTTAAGGTGGCTGATAGGTGAACAGGGAGGAGGAAGGAGCATTCATTCTCTATTTCTACTTCAAAGGGATCATTAGGGACTTAGATTGGTTTCGGTGGAGTGAGAGGGATGGGTATCTGATTTGAGAGAGAGATCTGAAGATACACTGGAAATAAAAAGCTTTAATGAGTATAGAAATGAGACAGAGACAAGAAGTGAAAAAATAACCGAAAACACAAATATGGCAAAGGATGTATTTTTCTAAAGATGAGTGAAGTTCTGCTTTCTTGTATGGCTAATGGGAAAGAGCTACAAAGGGAACAGAAAGGTTACTTTGCCCTGTTTCTCCATATTGACATACACAGGGAGAAGTGGAAGCATAAATAATGCAGCAATTGAGAAGATAATAAAAAGCAGCGGGAAGGTTGCTGGGTTTACAAGCATGAGATTAAAAATGAGAGTTAAGAGCTGTTAATGTCCATTTAGAAAAGTGACAGAAATGAAGAAGAGTGAATCTGTAATGCTGTAGCTGTAGTAGTCACGAGACTACTACAAGTTGTCATGGGTCATCGCTGGCAGCATGGTGCGATATGACAGCATGAGCCAAATGGCACAGATGCAGCTCCAAAAGAAGAAGAAGGAGACTTACCTGTAGGAGCAGGCAATTCAACAGGCAGACATCATGCCTGTTTCGTGAGTGATTAAGTATTTTTTTTTTCTAAAAACAGTACGGAAATGGTCCACCAGGAAATCTCCCTCATGCAAAAGTTGGTGCCTCTTTGTGAATATTGTTCAGGCGACTTCAGGTACTTATTTGCTCTCCTTAAGTAGTTTTTCCTAAAGATATTTACTTCCTTACTCTGCAATCCTTGTACCTGTTTGCTAAAAATAAAAGGACCTGACGGTGAGTACAAGTTTCATAAATGCCAAGACAATTTTGCAGTATGAATTTAAAATGTGGCTTGAACTAAAATCATTGATATTTTGTAGGTTGATCATGTTGTTTATGTAGCTCCCTAATCACTTGAGGTATGTTTAAGCTTTTTAACTGATACTTAGTGCATTCAAATTAGTAAATTAATCTCTTGGGTACGCAGCAACTCAGCATACCTGGGGTCACAGTGCATAAAGTTATTTTTTTGTTGCTATCTACAGATTGTCTTGACATGCAGCGTATACCCACGGGGTCAGAAGAATTGCCCTTTGATTACATGTACAGTAATCTGGATCTCCCAAGGTATTAAAGTGGTTAATTAAATATCAAGTAATTGCTAAAACTACTAAGTGACATTTAATTAGTATGTTAATTGATATCAAATTTGCTCTCACTATCTTGTTTTATGTTAATAAAATCCCTAAACATTTCTTCGAAGTAGATTAGGAAACAATGTGCTTCAAATGTACTAATGCAAAACAGCCTTAAGCATTACTTCTGCTTGCGGAATGTAACTTCTGACTTATATTTTTTATCCCAGCTGTTTTATTTTGTCTATCTGTAAACTTACTTTGTGCTAAGAGTATATTGTATTTAGTAGTATAGACCTCTCTTGGAATGGATTTTGACTTTTGTAAGCCTGTAATCCCTTAGAAATCTATCTAAAGTGGGATAACTGTTAAAAGAAATCTAGGGCCGCCTCTCTTCCCTTTAGCACCTGCTGAGCAGAGATAGCAAGGCATATGGGGAATGCATAGTGCCTCCATTTGACTAATGTGAATGTTGTATTTCTGCACTGCCTCCTGATGTGGCATGTAGAAATCTGCGCTTCACGCCTAAAATTGCCATTAAAATATTAAGTGACTGATTATTCTGCAGCAGCAAAATGCTGCCTTAGTGTTAGTTCGCACAAGGAAGGGTGTTCCCCTCCTCCTCTCCATGAGCCTACCCAGGAGACAGCCCTGCTTTACCTTTCAGCTTGAGCCTTCCAAAATGTTCACTGCTTGCTTTGATTGAAGAGCCCAAGTATGATACCGAAAAGAAACCTTCAGGCATGGGTCCAAAAAAAGACTGACTGAACTCTAGATCGACAAGAGCCCTGAGCCTGTCCTTCCTTCCAACCACTACAATGTTCCCAATGGCCACACCAAGCACAGGTGAACAGACCAAAGTGGAATCTGCTAAGGAAAAAGTTGTTTTCATAACATTTAAATTGAGAACATACTGCAGAAAAATCCCTATGAATATTCATATGAATTTTTAAATGAATTCCTTTCAGCTGTGCTCATGCCTTTTGTGTGTCAGCTTTCTGTGGATTTTCTTCTGCGTTTTATTGGTGCCAATACACAGAGAGAGTTGGTTTTACATTCAGGATCGCAAAAAGCAAAGTCTAATTTATTCTCCATGAACATTCACACCCAATTACTTCAGAAGAGTCCAACTGGGGAATAGAAACAATGGTGTATGACCACGCACAACTGAACTACATAGCTCTGATTCTAACCCTTCCCAACTTCAAAATCTGGAATATCCATGTAAGGAATATAAACACTGTAAAAGGAAGCGGGTTGAGGAGGGACTGTCAGAGAACTTTGAATTACAAATAAAGAAAATCATGATCTGTTTATTCACGGGTATGTCACAGAAAAAAGAGGCAAAATTGGTGAAATAAATTATTTATTACAAAGTACTCAGCTCTAGTTATGTGTCATCCAAATACTGCTACAGAACTAAGAATGCAGCAGAATGATCATGACAGGCAAAACATGACGCTGATTTTCAACTATATTTTGATTGATTTATTTGAACTTCTGTGGCTTCTTGTGTATGACACTGATTTAGAATTCATAAATAGTGTCACACAATATTTTTTTTTTAAGTTTTCTCTTTCCCTTTGGATATGTTGTGGTAATCCACATTTACTAACACAAAGTTCTTTAGCAACAGTGTAATATTTTAAACCTTCTATAATACAAAGTGGATTTATTGTTATTATTTGTATTTGTAAGTAGCCTTTCTATCCGTTCAGAATGTCCTCTGCAAAGTTAATGCTAGTTGTACAACTCATATACACAGAAATAATGATACATATGACTGTAAACATGAATAATACATGTGAACAGTGGCATATTTAGAAGTTGTGTAGACTTAAATTCTTGAAAAATAGTGTACAGGTACAAAAAAAAAAATCAGAATTGACATGTTTATTTATAAAAATCTTCAAACGAACTTGTCGTAGGAGAGAAAAGTATTGCTACCACTTTGAGTCCTTTGAGTCCCCTTTCTGCCTTGTCCGTTAGCCCTCTCAGATAATGTCAGCTCCAAAAGGATTTTAAAACACACTCCAACTCCCCCACTAGCAGATATGTCTATTTGCGGTCATTACCACCAGCAAACATTCTCTCATCTCCCAGCGTCTGCATTGTCTTTTTCTGCTTTCCACTTCATCTTATTCAAAGTCTTGCCTTTGCCTTGAGCCCTTCTGGCCCCCCCTCCCCACCCGCCGTATCTTCAAGGGTCGATAAGGTCCAGCTGCTGTCCCTGACAGCTGTCTTTCTGCCTCCACGCTTCCCGAGCACCCGGGGAGGCCGTATATCACAATACGCCATGCCTCTTCTCTTTCCTATGAAGCAGTTCCAAGTCATTGCCAAATCATTAGGCAAATGACTGTATTTTGAATGCCCTGTAGGAATTCGGTGGAAGCTACCGCTTCCCACAAAAGCCAGACATGGCTAATCAGCTGCTTACCCCAAAGCAGCAGCTCCTGCTCCCGCAGAGCGATGGGGGAAGTTGTTGGGTGAAGCCAAGAGCAGCTCCTCGCAGCGGAGCTCGGGCCCGGAGCCAGCCCGCAGCGGCCAAGGCGAGGGTCGCAGGGCACCGGGACCTCTTCAGACAGCCCGGGAGCCACCCTCTAACACCCACACCAAGTCAAAACCTACTTCTGCGTGTGAGGAGGAACCCGTTGCCTTCAGACGTGAGGCCGAAGCTCGTAGCTCACTAGGGCAAGATGGACAGAGAGTGTCTTGGTTCTGCGTCAGGACCCGCTCCGGGCTCCCACGCCGTGCGGCTCTACGCCCGCCGTCCTGCCCGCTCCACTTTAAGCGTTTCGTGGCTGCTGCTGCTTCAGGCTCTTGTAATTTCCAAACCTTATTGGATGCGTTTTACCTCCGCAGCCTATCATGCTCCCTAGTGACTCAAAACAGCATTGTTGAGTGCTGGATTATTATTATTAGTGCTTTATATGCATCTTTATGGATATCAAAAGAAATAAGTATGCAGGTACCAAAACCTTCTGGCAACAAAAGGATGTTTTACATACCCTGACTGTGACAGAGAGATAGCAGTTCTACAATCCACATTTCATTATTTTAGCCTTTGCAGAATAACATAAGCTTGAGATTAATTTATTCACTTGCTTCTGGATTTTTTAAAATTAATGATTTTTTTTTTCCTCTAGAAAAGATTAATGTTTGATTATTAATTTTGTATTCCAAAGTCTTCTGATAAGGGCTGGAGTATGCAAAATGTCTATCTTAGTTATGATTGCTGGTTGCTTTGAGTATAATTTTGGGCATGTCTTCTAGCAAACTACATGGCTTAGAACAGTAGTAATTTGGGCTGTAAACACACCAATGCCGGTGTTAGTGCTTTACAGCATTGCTGGGTTTTCATTTTCATTGCAAAATTAGAAAAGCGACCAGTTCTCACCAAGAGCTAAGCCAGTAGTTAGATTATTTTCTGCACGGCTAATATGATTGCAATTGTTTCAATTATATTTGTTCAGGCATGAAATGCATTGTAGATCATTCAGCTAATTAAGAAGGGAGGTACTTTTCTTTAAATCATCTGTCCAGCAAGGTAAGTCTAAGCTCACCAGTTAAGAACTGGCAATGTTAAGGAAAAGTTGAAGCACACAGCTGTATAATGGAACTGGCCTTACAGCCCTGCCTGCAACACCGCAGTCGCAACAGTGCTTAGCCGTGATACATATGGCTGTGGGCATGGGATGGAAATTTATACAACTGTTTTAAAAGGAGGGGCACAATTTTTAGGAACGTATGCCTGAAAAGATGACAAAAAATATTTGAATACATTTAACAACCTAGTTTGTAATGTTGTCCCAAAAGTGGGGTCATTTACCCGGTGTGCAAAACGCCAATAGACGCCCAGAGCAGAGGTGTTTTATTCCAATTCATGTTTGCGCAAAGATGGGGGCTAGGTGGTAATCCACAAAGCTAGCACCCCTCATACCTAAATGGGCAAGCAATTTATACCATTTAGTTTTACATATTTAGTTTCCAATGTTCTTCCCCAAAACTATTACTGGTACTCGCTTATCTACCTCAATTTCTATTGGGCTAAAGTTTTCCCCGCTTCAAATTAGAGGTGCAGTGTTCTTTTATTCTACAGCGCATGCTCAAGGCGGGGAGGGGGGTAAGTTTTTTGGTCTTGAATTGAGTTGGGGGTCAGGATCTCCCCCTGCCGCCTTTGCCTTTCCCTGAAGTTACTGAAGATCTTTGCTGACTCCTCGCCTGTTAGCAATTATTCAACTTTCCTTGCCTCCTGGGGTAGGATGTTCCCTTGATAAGTCTTTCTTGATAAGTCTTTCAGTTCTTCTTCAGGGGCACAGTCGTTAGCAAGGCATGCATTGGTTATACAAAGGGCATCTTGTTTCACAAGACCTTTGTGGCTTTTTTAATGTGGCTTAAGTACATGAGGAAGACCTCAGAACTTTTTGCCACTAGAAATACAGCAATAAAGGGTGGGGGGTGAGTTGTTCTGTTACTATCCTAAGTAGTAGCAGCACTGATGCTACACTTGCGTTCTAATGATGTATAAGCCAAATTGCAACATCAGTTGCATAGCTATCGATCAACGTTGTATAACTGCTACAGCAGCCACGCCCAAACAGAATTATTGACACATGTACTTTCACATTTAACATGCAGCACCTCGTTTAATCTATTAAGTATAGAACAATACTGAGTTTAGAAAACACTAAACATTAAAGATATAGCTGGTTTATAAATGATGAAAATTTTTTCAGCGTGTCCTAAGTTTGCATGTAATAATATCTTTTATTTACATAAAGTTTTCAGATATCTTAATAGAAGATTTGATGCTTAACTTGTTTTATAAATATATACACAGAGTGTATATGTCTGTGTCTATGTTTGTATAATTTTCTAATCGTTGGCTTTTTTAATGTGCTCGTTTTTTGTAATGTATGCATCTGCCAACTGCAAAAATTTACATTTCACATCTACCCACATAAATAAGAACAGTGACCTCTCTGTGTATATAAATATATATGCATGAAAACTCTAGGACTGAAAAGTTAACATTCAAAGGTGGTAGAGTGGGAGTCTTCAGATGGTAATCTGTGACATACGGCCTGCTAGGAACAACCAAATGACCCTCCAACAGGCTCAGAGGTGATTTGTTTGGGATCCAGTGTGTGAACATACACCCGACAGAGCTATGCCACCGCATGCGTCCCACCGCACTGAGGGAGACCAGAAACCCCACTGCTGTCGGTGCATCATGGCTGTGGGGCAAGGGAACGGTCCAAGTCTCTGCCAGCCTCAACGGCTGTTGTTATAAAGTTGCGCAGGGAAAAGGTTTCTTTCCTTCTGCACAACCTGGTTGATTAACGGTGTGGAACTAAAGGATCTGCAATGCAAAAAAGCTGGGGAGTTTATGACAGTGAACAGTCCTGTTGGCTGCTGCCGGGTGTGAGCAACCGCTGCTGCACAGCATCTCCTGCGCTCTTGCTGGTGAGGAGTTCTGTGTTTTTTCTGAGCCGCCTCCGAAACAGCCAGCTGGGGAGCCCGGCTCTGCACCTTTTAATTGAATACTTGCATGTTGTTTTCATGAATTCGTTTGCTCTATAATCTTATTTTCAGAATTGCCCAAAATGTTGGAGCTGAATCTTTACCAAAATGTCATTCTAAGGCAGAGCCTTGTATGGAATGTTTCAGCCAGGTTGGCTAAAGATTAGCAAATTTGGGAGAAGATTAAAACAGCATTATAAAGAATGTGCCCAGTACCAGTACCCTTAAAAAAGATAATACTGCCAGCCCTGCTAACAAAATCTCCAGTAGGTATAGGCACTGCTTAAAATTGCTGTAAAATGCAGTCCCGAGGGATGGTCAGTTTGATTAGCAAGGCTGCTGCTGTATGAAACTATTTTAAAAGGTTGTTTATATATTTTAGTAGATTTTTAGTATAGAATTCAGGGATCATTGCAATGCTGTCTGTAATCTAGTTTTGAAAGGGTTTTTGAGATCCCTTTCTTCAATAAAATAAATCTAACAGGTTTTGTTTAAGATTCTTACAGTTTCCAGGATGTGATTGAATATATATTCCATCATGGTGAATCTTTCACAAAAAGAGACTGAATTTGTTGTTGGCCATAGAAAAAAATACTCTGTGTAGAAGCTATTTTGTAAGACTAAAAGCAGGTTTTGAAATATCCAGAAGAGGTGGACGTTTCAAAGGAATTCATTCAAGTACCCAGTTCCTAACGAGGATATTCCTCAGTCTCTGTTGCAAATTCGTACCTGAAACTCTAGGGAATAAAGAGAAAAAATATAGGTATGGTGTCTAAATACATAGCAGAGGTAAATAAACAGTGGATCTGGTCCTGTAGGTCTACTCTAAGCTTAGAGAGTTCATGAGAGTTGTTTCATTGATTTAAGTAGGTTACGGATTCCCTTCTATATGTAGACCCCCCCCAGACCAATAAATAAACATTTGAAGAAATTTATCATCAAAAACTCCATGAAGCCAAATGTAAAGGAAAATCTAACAGAGTCATATCTCAGAGTATGTCAGAAACATTCCCCTCACCTGATATTTGGCCTAAGAGAAGGTCTAACAATAAGGATGTTTCCCTGTACTTATGAAAGTATCTACAAAGAAACCTGGTTTCTCCTGCTGATCTGTGTCTGTTTTAAGATAGAATTGTCTGGTCTCTGGGGCTGCTAATCTGGTTTGTTTCATGGGCATTAGATTCCTGTTAAAGAAAAAACCATACAGCTTCGAGATGAGCTCTCCTGAGGTCCTATCTAAACTACTGAGGAATCCTGAGCAAAGGGATGCTCTTTTGTACTGCTCTTTCACGTCTGAAAGCATTTCTGCTTTAATTCATTCTCTTTACTTCTGCTGTGCTGAGTATTATTATAGTCTAGTGAGTTCCTGAAAGTGGGAAATGCCAAAGAAACAGGTGTCAGACTTCAAAAGAAGCATTTGTCAAGACTTAATGTTCTGAAGCTAAAGGTGACAGCTCAACCTAAATAAGCTCTTCTCAACAGGATTTAAGTTTCCTTAATAAAAAAGTAATAATAGAAAGTAAAGTGCAAATCTGACAGCCTAGAGAGTAGAAGTCTTAGAAAAATGTGCATCATTTGGCATGATATCTTGATTTAAGACTATTTGTAGTATAATGCTCAAAGTCCAAGGTTGTTTATATTCCCCTGGTAAGATAATTTATGACTTACAAAGGTGCAAGTTTGCAGCATGAAGCCATGAAGCTGTGTGTGGGCATAGTCGTGGGGCTGGTTGGCCTTTGATTGTCTGGTGGTAAAGGTAGAGTCTAGAATGAGAACACTACAAAAAGAGCAAGAAAAGAGTAGAAAAACAGTCATAATATAAGTAAAAGAACAAATATTTAATTTGTGTCCACCTCCCCCCCTCAAAAAAAAAAAAAAAAAAAAGAAGAAAAAAGCTAATACTGTTAATGGGATACTTCCTGAGGAACAGAGGAAAAAAGAGGGCTATATGAGCCATGTATACATACATCCTACATGCTGTTTTTCTTGTCATGTATGCTATATGCATAAATAGCTTCGAAGTTGGGAGTTTATCTGTCTGCTTCAAAGTGTGTAAGCACTGACACTATGAAATTAGATTTAAGAAACATAAGTAGCAGTATACACTATTCCATATAGCTGTTAGTGGATTAAAACCAGTGCTTTCAATTTTGATTTAAAGTCTGGTAGCATAATAAGTGGTGCCTACTTTGCTACATTTTAAAGTCCATACATGGAAAATAGAGCTTTCGATAACAGTATATATTAGTGATATGAGAAGATGGCCCTTTTTATCATTGTGTCATTTTCCATGCTTATTGATCAAAATAGATACTGAACATCTTTGCTAAAAAGCAGTATTTTCTCCTTGCCTCTTCTTGACTAATTACATGTGCGTAAGATCTATAAATGGGAAGTCCAAGAGCAGCTGTGTGCGCCTCCATTCTTTTTTCTCCAGTCTTTTTTTTTTTATAACAAACCATTTCAAATATCTACTCCCATTCACCTTTATTTGTTAGTTAACCTTCAGCAATAGCTCCCTAACATATTTAGCTACATGGTTGGTCCTTTTACAAAGATGACAGTTAAATAAAGTTACTTACCTAGTTGTGTTACTAATCTTGACTGAGGTTTTGGCATAGTGTTTTTCAGGTGTGCTTCTTCACAAGTCATACTGACTTCTATCTATTTCTGCGGTTATTCAGCCCCACTGTTCTCAAATCTTTTATCACGTTACTGCGCTTGTTTCAGGTTTAATGTCAAAGGATGTACTTGCCTGTATGTCCAGGTAGTACCGGTTAGGAATTTCAATTAACATCATGTTAAGCAGGACTTTATTTCCATCTCAGAAGAGCATTGTTGTCCAGTCTTGCACAAAAGTGGGTTGGAGCCAAGGCTTAACTTAACCAACCTGTTGTACGGGACTGGTCAGTCCACACGTAGGTTGTAGCAGAGGCAGTGTCAGCGGCTGTGGGGGCTCAGGAGATACCACTCCTCTTCTCCTTCTCTCCTTGAAGTAGAGCTTGTGACAGTCACAGTTCCATCTTCTAACAAGCTGATTGCAGGGGCAGAGAGACTTGGATGTTTGCTTTTCACTAATATTAGTTGATGTAGTATTTTATATTAGGTAGAGCTATCTTTTCGATCAGCTCCAGCAAACATTGCTTTGTTTGTTCAGGCATCCCGTAATTAAAAGGCACTGAGTATGATGGAAACAGTCAAATGAAACGTGCTCACAGTGTGCATTTTCCCAGTATATTTGGATTTATCCATCAAACAAATGTCTATTATGATTCCTTATCACCAGCAATTCAGTAATCATATGTGCATGCTTGGTTCAGTCTGCAGTCTGTGTGGTTATCAGTATGACAGTTTTTCTAAGGAAAAATAGAATCTGATCCTCACGGTATTGCTAAGCAATGTCTGATCTGGTCATCAATGACCCTGTGAAGTCTAAAGGCATAGCTGTACATACAGGTATATGAGAACACTCACATATATTAATGACTTTATTTGTGGACTTCTAGGATGCTTATGATTAGTCTTTTGGCTGGATCAGATGCAATGAAAGAAGAGTGGGTCTGTATGTATTTGTGTAACACATTGCCACATTAAGGAACCCTTAAAAATCAGGCTTTGAAGACATGGGAATGAGGAGCTACAGATTATTATCATTATAATGAAGGAAGAAAAAGCAAAAATAGCTGTGTGCGAAGAGAATTCACGTGATGTGCTTGAATGTTTGCTTTTCCAGAACAGCACAGTTCCATCTTCTGTCTTTTCAGCATTTGTCTATGATGGATGGTGTGACTCAGAGTCCTCCATAAATTCTGGTGGCAAAGCAGCAGACACAATAAAAATAGCTGATTTTTACTGATCTTCACCCTTGAATGGCTCCTTTCCAGTTCTTTTCTCATGTTTGCATTCTGTACATGCACATCTTAGCAGAGGCAAGAGGTTTCTATCAGGATGAGCAAAGGATACGTTTTTCTGCCTGTGTCATATTGATTCATTCTCACACTCACTTTGTGTGTTTTCAGTGGGCACTCTGTATCAAATGTATCTTCAGAAAATTTTCCTTATACTAGAACAACTTTCCATTTCCCATTACCTTATTGTTTACGCAGTTAAAAATGGCAGAACAAAATGCGTGTAGTGAAAAACCAGGGACACCTGTGCTACATGCAGACTTGAGAGGCTGATACAAAGGAAAGTGCAGCTGATTTATTGTGTTAATTTCCCATTGCACATTTAACTATTAGAAATTAGCTTCCATCTCTGGGATTAAAACAAGGTAAGATTTACTCTTCAAACTGTGTAGCAGTGCATGTAGATATTGTGGGCCAGAAGGTAGAGTAGGAGCTCGTTTTTTTGGTTTTGGTTTGTTTGGGGTTTTTTTATACTACTGATCTGCCAAGAGAGTTGCCTTAGATCTGCTCTTAAATTTCAACATCTGTACCTGATCTAAATTTGCCTCACAGGGTGACAAAGTAATACAAGAATTTTAAGACCTGTATTTAATTTGTCAGTGAATCAGCTAAAAGTACAGAATACTCAACTATTTAAGTGTTACTTATTTCTTGCTCACCTTTTGTGTTCTTGAAAATCTGAGATTGTAAACCCGTTTTATTTCAAACATATAAAATAAACTCTGTATTACCCAAAGGGAGCTACCTACTTTGAAAAGTAAATGAAAATAGCAAATCAGCCACCTGAAAAGTAGAATGGGGCAAACATCTAAAGGAAGGAGAAAGATCAAAGCTTGGAATAGGGACTACAGAACTTCAAGCAACTTCAGGGTCCGGTACATTGAATAGAGCCCAAGGAGTGACTATAGCCTAGAGCAGTCTGAGCCTCTTGACTGTGGTATTCAAATCCCACTCACTTACCTACTCCTAGTCAAGGCATGCTTGCCTTCATCTCTCCTCTACAAATGGAACATGATTTTCACTGGCAAGGACCCATCCATACTAAGAAAGATAGCTCTGATCTGCATTACGTAGTTAAAACTTACGCCAGATTGTTGCCACTGAAATGATGGAGCCTCCAGTCTCTAAATTCCAGCGTGCCCATGGCTCCGTCTTTCTCATTGCCAATAAATTGGCAGCAACTGAAATCTGACTGATGGTGCAAGATTTTGTTTGTTAGTAGCTTCTGATACCTGGAAAAAATTGTCATTTTTGACCCCATCTTGTGATTTTACAATTCCTTTTCAGTTCTTACACCAAAACAACCCATATGCTTTGTTAATCTTCCTAGGCCTCATTTTTTGCTGTTGAAATTGTTCATTAATGTACTTGGTTTTCTAAAATCATTGCTAGAAGCTCAAGACTTATATACACGATTACCTTGGTATATGTGTGTATCTGTTTATCTTCTGCCCTGCATGTTTCACAAGCCTGTGAGTGTGATTGAAATCTGGCTTTCTGGGTCAGGCTCAGTGCAGACCGAGTGCTTGAAATGTTATCAGAAAACTCCAAAGGAAAGATTAGCAGTTGTGTACAAATGGTGAGGCTTATAACTATGTCAAATTTGAATGTCTTCTCATAAGGACAAATCCAGGAATCTCTTTCATTGTACTACAGTTCATCCTGTCAAATTTCCAATTCTAATTCAAAGCAAGGGCCAAGGGAAAACCTTGCATATGTACTGAAAGAAGTAATGTAATCAGCCTAGTGTTATTATTTCCTTCCTTCATTGCTGGAAACAGATCAACCCAGACTTCCCCAAAACATGGGAGAGATTTGTGAAAGATAATTCCAACTCCAGTAATTAAAATTTAACCATTGCAAGGAATCCCAAACAAGCTACACTAGTAACCCTATAGCCCTAACTATAGCGGTCTGTCAGGTCCATTTGTAATACTCGATAAAATCAATACATTTAAAGATTAGGAAAGCAGAAGTTATAAATGTAGAATTTCAGTGAAATAGTTCCATGCATAATTGCTGCCCTATAAATGAACAATAGCATCTCATATTCTCCCTTTTTTAATACGAGTCAGTGTCAGTTGTGTTCTCTGGGCTTGCAAAGATGGAAATTGGATCTAAATTATGGATGTTTTCTACTGACCTATATGTTAAATGATTAAGAATTATAGAAGTCTCATGCAATAGTCTGCTCTGCATATATATTTAAAGAGAACTGTATGAATATTCAAAAATGATTGTTTCTCCCATTTCAAAGGATAAAAGAAATATAGTTGTTTTGCTATGTATACATAAAGCATTTCTCCCAAGGTCAGAGGGAGAGGTCAGAGCCAAAACAAAAATCACTCCTGGGAGTGGTTTGCCACATGATCTTTTCTATGTCTTGAAAGGTCAGAGTCTATGTGGGACAAATTTAATAAACAGATCCCAGAAGTATTCTATTCAATTTCCGAGCAAACGTTCCAGAATGCTAGAATTGGGATTTTGCTACACTGAAATGCCAATTGTTTTGAGATGTTTTGTCTTATAATTATGAAGGTGGCTCAGCTCCAGCTGAACGCCCCCTCCCAAAGAAAAAAAAGTGTTATCTAGAATGGCTGAAAACTGATATTAGAAATTGTTAAAAGTGGTAGCTTGGATCTGCTTGCTCCTTTTCTGTACTGAGCTTGACAAAAGAGTGAATGGTACCAATAAGGCGCACAGCATCATTAACCACCTGCTGTACAACCAGCAATTCAAAGTACTCTGCACCTTTTGAGAAACATTGGAGGGGCATTTCTGCTGTAAGCAGAAAATAACCTGATAAAAAGCTGAGGCTCTCCGGTCCTTTTGCGAGAGACTGAAGGAGTTAATGTCTCAAACATTGCGGTGGGGCAAGTTCTGCCTAAAGACAAACCCTGCACAGCAAGGACCCAAGGTGAAGAGCCCATCAGCTCAGGCACCAGCAAGAGGAGGGGGAGGGCATGCTGGGGGGTGCCCAGCTCCCCGTTCTGATAAGCTGTTCTGATCCAAAGATCAAACAACGGCCACGTCTGCAGGGAAGGAGAAATTACTCCCCGAGCGACCCCCAAGCCCAAAGGCTCACAAACTGCTCATTAGCCTGACGAGTTTGGGTGCCCGCCCGCAGGAGGGCCGAGGATGCTAGAAGGACACAAACTGGAGCCCCAGGTGCGCAAGCCCACCGGGACCGGACCGACGCTGGACCCAGGGCCGATGAAATCTTTCTCTCTTCCTTTTCCTCTCTCTGTCTGATCTCCTTATTCCCTGAATTGAAGTCTATGGCTACCCTGGATTTCCCGCTTTACAGAAGCAGTCCCGTGCCAATTCCTGTTGTGAGAAACCACACCACCTACTACCACGCCTCCCCAGTTCAGTTTGCTTCTGTCATGAGTAAAATCTTTAACTGATTGCTTGGTGTCGTTTCACCTTAATTTAGCCCGAGGGAATTTCGAATTAAACACGACTCCCTGGTCTTTCCAGCCCGGGTCGTGACACCTTTTGGGGGCATTTTCCTATCAAAATCAGAATCTTTAAAACAGGAAGAGGAAGAACTGAGGTATAATAAGGGCAGTGTACTTGGAAATATCCATCAAAGTCTTTCATTTTGAAAATTATTTAAAATAATTCTTAATTTTATTTATATTTATTATTTATAATATTTATATTTCTTTATATTCTTGTATAAGACCTCTTTAAGAAAGATGATTTTTCATCCTTGTATCCTCTTTCTTAGAGATCTTATACAAGAATATAGCCAAATAAAAATAAATAGAAAATTAAAGAGGTGACAGTAAAGCATACTGTTCCCAGAAGGAAAACAAAAGGAAATTCACAGTCATTACAGAAAATAGTAATTACATATGCATGCAATCCCACTGACTCTGTAGACACAATTCGGACTGTAATTGTGTGTGTTGGTTATTGGTGACAGGACAAGCCCTAGGTACTCTGGCTACTGGTGCAACTTTCTTTTTTTCAGTATATGGCGGTAAAATTAAGATGGTATACTTCTGTGCAGAGTCAAACCTCTGTTTCAGACCATGTGGATATGATCATCATTCATGTTGACTCTACTTCAATATTGATCGTGTCACTCATTTCAATGGAGTGGGTTGTGATTTAAGCCGGTATAGGTAAAATCAGCCTTCATGATGATTACAGCTGAACACCATTTACTTCTATAAAATACAGTCATTTTTCCTATTATATTTGCTATTTGCTTCCCCAGTATGGCTCACCACTGGTTTTGCCTTTCCGTTTGTCACAGACTGGTTTTTACCTTACAAGTATTTTGGAGCATTTATCGTATGAGCCACAGTGTGTACAAACCTGCTGTGGTAACAAGAATAAATAAAAAGAAGATAATTGACATGATGTTTCCTGTCCACATCTGATTAAGCAGCACTGTGTTATAACAAGGGCCATCCAGCCCGGTGCCTCACCAGCTATCTGTGCAGTATCTAGTACAGATCCTTAGGGGGTGGAAAAATCAGAACAGAGCAAATATAACCTCAGTGAGGGAGCAGTTGGAGTCCGCAGACAATGTGGAGCATTACTTCAGAGGAGTGAAGCTTGGGCTTGGGACTGAAACCTAAAGGTAACAACTGAAATAATTATTTTAGTGTTGTTCTTCCAGCAGAAACTTCCCAGAGGCCCCAAACACTTTTTATTCCTTCCCCTGTGCCAGAAAGACCAATTCATTCCTACACAGGATTCAAATTCTGCAGCTGTTCCCTCAATGCAGTTAGTTATTGCTAAAACAAAAAATCTATAGCGCGCTGTAAAGTGGAAATATAATACAATATATTTAATGGCTGGATACCTCTACGAAGTCTTAAGGAAGCCGTACAGGAACAGTTCAGGATTTGTATGGCAAATTTAAAATTTCCTGATGGCAAAGCGTCAACGTAACTTGCTTTATGACATTTGCTTCCTCTTCACAGAGGGAGCAACCTGAGTTGGTGCAGGAGGGGAACCGAGGGGCGTGATACAGACTCCGTTTGTACCTGGAAACCCTGATTCTTGGGCTCCGCATTGCTTGCAGCGGGGGAACGCTGCTGCACAGTCACCTGGTCTCCTCATCTGCTGCAACGGGGACGTTAGCTAAAGATCACCCTGAATGTGGAAATGGAAAACATGGAAGGCGCGCAGCGTCAGTGGTTTTTTTCTAGTTGCTTAGCTTCAAATTCTCCTTCAGCTGCTGCCAAATTGCTGGTTTGCTGGGAACTTTAATAAACAATATCAGCCCTACATATGATGAAATATAAGAGATTCTCTCTGTTTACCTATGAAGTTCTTAATGGCAGATAAATACAAACTTTTTACCGATAAACCTTCTTAAGTTTTACTTTCTATTTCAACTATTTAAAGTGAGATTCTTCTTTCTGAATGAATTCTGGATTAATTTACTGTCCTGGTTTGAGCTGGGATAGAGTTAATTGTCTTCCTAGTAGCTGCTATAGTGCTATGTTTTGGGTTCAGTATGAGAAGAATGTTGATAACACACTGATGTTTTCAGCTGTTGCTGAGGAGTGTTTAGGCTAAGTCCAGGATTTTTCAGCTTCCCATGCCCAGCCAGCAAGAAGGCTGGAGGGGCACAAGAAGTTGGGAGGGGACACAGCCAGGGCAGCTGACCCAAACTGGCCAAAGGGGTATTCCAGACCATGTGATGTCATGCCCAGTATATAAACTGGGGGGAGTTGGGGTGGGGGGAATCACTGCTTGGGAACTAACTGGGCATTGGTTGGTGAGTAGTTGCATTGTGCATCGCTTGTTTTGTATATTCCAATCCTTTTATTATTATTTTCATTTTATTAGTGTTATCATTTTCATTATTAGTTTCTTCCTTTCTGTTCTATTAAACTGTTCCTATCTCAACCCATGAGTTTTTACTTTTTTTTTTTCATCAATTCTCTCCCCCATCCCACTGGGTGGGGGGAGTGAGTGAGTGGCTGCGTGGTGCTTAGTTGCTGGCTGGGGTTGAACCACAACATTACCCTAAGGTAACACAGAGCAAAACCTCACCTACGGAGGATGGGAAAAAATGTAACACTACATCTGCCTCAACAAGTTATACTCCTAATTACTGCAACAGTTTAGAAACTTACAGTTTACACAATTTGTTATATTACGTATTGATGTAATCTCACCTGAAATACCTGATGCTGCCATTTATTTTCTATTTTTTATAGTGATGCTAGTTCAAAAAGCAAGACCAAGAAGAACTTTTCATTTGGAAAAAGACATTGACTTGTGCATATTTAATTAACATGCATCTCCTGTTGTCTCATTTGGTTTTAAAAAAAACAGTATTTTGACATACAATCACAAATTAATCCCAAAATATTCTGTTACATTTAAAATGTAGCTTATCTTCATTTATGAGTTAAACACGGGTTGTATTTAGAGGAAACAAAAGTTTTGAATCCAGAACCTTGATGTATTTGACAGTTTTATGCTTGTTGCCAACCTTTTTTTTGTTCTTTAATGAGTCCATGTATTGTTATATATGGTTCTTCATCTTTCCGTAAGGGAAAAAACAGGATCAATTATAACTTAATAACATTCTTTATGCTAAGAATGTGTGGTGACAGATAATGAAGTCCAATATACGTATCTGATTACAAGTTGCTCTTTAGATGTAGGACAAATAACTACAAGATGGCAATGTCAAAGCAAGGAACACTTACACAATGAAATATTAATGAAAATACATTGCACTTATGTCTCAATGACATCTAAATGGGAATCGGTTATCAGATCTTGAGTGTTTGCAACAAATTTCTACTCTGTAAAAAAAAAAAAAAAGTCCAATGAACTTTAAAAATGTCAGCCAGCAGGGCTTTCAAATACATAATTTACTATTTTGTTGGCTTCCTATAAATGGATAATAATAAACTCCTAGCTAAAAGCAAGCTCATAAATGCTGAATCAAAAATGTGAAGAACACCATGAAATGATAAATGCGGAGCTGTATGGTAATTTTCTTCTAAGCAGAAAAATGTAGCTGTAGTGTTAAAAATGTGAATGGAAATTTTGACATTCTGCCTGTGCAGAACAAGGTTTTCATAGGGAAGAATCTGTGCCGCTATCAGTTTCTATACTGCTAGAGCAGTGCAAGAGCAACACTGCTGGATTTGCAGCTTACGTTTGATGGACTTCCATGAGCAATATATTTTCATAGTCTTCCTTGTTACACTTGCCTCTTTGATACACTCTCATACTTATTTATTTAAACATATGAAAAATAGACTTATATTAATCAGAGGGCATAATGAAGTAATTTCTCATGGAGAAGTTTTAATCTTAATCAAAAATTGACCTATGTGTTATATTTTAAAAAGACATATATTATTGAATGGTATTAATAGAACTTTCAATGTTAAAATATTTTATACCAGTGAGAATTAGATTCTATTTTAAGGTAGTACTGTAGGTTGAATGACGATAAAAACTTCTCATTTTTTTGGTTTGATTTTAATAGCATACAGACTACATTTGAAAGGCTCTGTTCTGCTGATCAGCGCTCTTCATGCTGCCTGACACTATGGTCTCCTCTTTATGGGACACGATCTCCCTTGCTGGGTGTATTATATTAAATCAGTAGGTGTGACTTGACCTGGGCAGGCTAGTGAATGGAACAAAACTTGATAAGTGTATCAGGTCACGAAGACTGTTAAATCTTTCATATGGATAAATTTGTCCGAGGCTATAAAATACCATTACATGGTCCCCTGCCATAGTGGATTCAGATTGCACACTTGAGCTACAACATAACTAATTCTTTTGCCCAGATTGCAGGGGTTGAGAGCACCCACGCAGGCTCTGATCAACTCCTTTGGAAGGAATCCTGGATTTATAATGGAGTGATTTACAGCCTGATCTCTTCTGGACACGGTTTCAGTACGTGGCTTAGGAATCGGTAGTCTGAGCTAGGCTGTGGGACACCTCTATATAGTGTGAATTCAGTTAGAAGAGATTTCGGAATTATTTCTTCAAATGTTTATATCGCATCATGACAAGAAAAGGAAAAAAAAGCTAAGTGTTTGACACAGGAGCATTTAGGTAAATTACATTTATGTAGGATAAATTCAGAAACTGTAAAACTAGTTGATAATTAGATCATCTTTTGCAGGTTTGTATTTAAAAAAATTAAGTCTTAAAGCTTAGACATTTAGTCTTCTGTTAAAAAAAGGACCTGTCTTAATTAAAGCACTGATATAACAATGATTTAGTCAGATTTCTTTTCTGTTCACATTAAAATTTTTGTCATAAGAGTGAGCTACAGCATTGTGGAATATTAATATGGGATATATTCTTACTCACACTACACGGTCTCATGGTGGACCTTATATGAGAAAATAATGTTTCAGTTAATCTTTTTCCTAGTTTAGGAGAAATCAGGGGAAATCTTGTCAATGTCTATAAGTGGCTGAAAGGAGGGTGCAAAGAAGATGGAGGCAGGCTCCTTTCAGTGGTCCCCAGTGACAGGACAAGAGGCGATGGGCACAAACTGAAACACAGGAACTTCCATCAGAAACACTTTTTCACTGTGAGGGTGACCAAGCACTGGCACAGGTTGCCCACAGCGGTTGTGGAGTCTTCATCCTCGGAGATATTAAAAGGCTACCTGGACACGGTCCTGGGCAACTGGCTCTGGGTGGCCCTGGGTTGGACCAGATGACCTCCAGAGGTCCCTGCCAACCTCAGCCTTTCTGTGATGCTGTGACATCCACTGTCCGTCTGCAGCACCGAATCGTGTGGTCCCTAGAGATCAGTGTAGAAGCCATGCAGGATGAAGGACAGCAAGTTGCTCACGGGATGGTTTCCAAGATAAATTGTATTTTTGGAGAAGAGCTCCCTTCCCTGACCATAGCACCCACCGCTTTCTGAAGCCCTTATGGCAAGGATGCTAAGCTCTATGGAACCGTGAGTGTATTTAAAGGTAAATTTCTTAACTGCTTAGTTTGCTTTGTGAAAAGATGAATTGTCAAATACGTCTTTCTAATGTGGTATAGGTAAGTTTTCAGAAGGCACCTCGATCTGCTTTTCTCCTGTTATTTATTTCTTTCTAAGTGGAAAACAAAACAAAAGTATTTTTGTAGGCATCATTAGGCAATTCATCCTGTTCCCCACCGAGATCCCCACAGTTTACCCACAGCTTTATTGATTCTTCTGAACTGTCTCATACACTGTACACAGCCAGTCAATAGGGTGATGATGGCAATCAATAGAAAGTATAATAAAATAATAAACTTGGCTGAGAACAGCAGTGGTACACTTAGACCTTAGAATTTAACCTGTGAACTACATTTACATTTGACAGGCCCTTTCTCTATCAAAGCTTACTCTGATGGGTTTGGGACTGGGTTTATATTTGTTGCTTGGAAGCAGTAAGGCATACAATCAATCCTGTGTAAAACGTGTTAGCAGAATAACGGTGCAAAACTAGCTGCTCCTAGGATTTGCATGCTGCAGTTTCCTTTGTTGAGCTCTAACCAATAGCTCTAAAATCTGAACATTTAAATCCCATTAATGAATTATTGGTGTTTAAGATGTTTTGAGTTACAATATACACAGCAACACATCTTAAATTAGATTGCATTTGTTTTTTGCTCTTGTGTAATGTAAATTAGCTCAATTAGTCTTTGCCAAATGACTCACTAAAAATAATTCTTGCAGGTAGACACATGACTAAATTTGGAACAAAATCTGCATCTGTTTTTCATGCATTATAAAGCCCTGTAAAACACCATTTCCATTAGGTAAGGTAATGTCTCTTAGCTATAGTACTATTTAGCTATTTTCCTACCAATAATAATATTTCACTGTACTGCAGGTATTTTAATGTAATTTATAAGTTTTAAAGTATTGTGCAGCCTCCCACCCTAGAAGGGAAGGACTGTTATGTGTTGCAGAGGTGCACAGAATATGACAGCAACTGCTCACAGTCTGCTTCAGCAGAGTTAACGATCAAGGAGAAGTCAGAGCTGTTGTTTTATAGAGTAACACATTATGCAAAGCATTTTACGATGTTTAAGATGCTTTCTTCTGTTATTATATTGTATCCTTCATTTTTCTTCCCCTGGCTTTCTGCTATCAGCGACATAATTGTCCCATGAGCTTTGTGAATTGAGTATCTTAGTATAATGTACAAATTACTGCCCCTGAGCTGCAGATTGAATCTTACAGCAAATGTAAACAACTGAATTGGCAACATTGGTTTGAAAAAGCTTTGCTAGGATTCTGCATCCTAGCATCCTTTGTATTCATGGATAACTTACACTAAAGAACACTTTAGGGACAATCACACAGATGTGCTATAGGCAGGAAAAACTTTAAAAATAACAAGGCTAAATCTGAACTTCAGCATACAGGAACACTTCCCAACTTCTGACTAAAGGTTTCAGCTGCATCCCAACGTTGTTCTGGGAGAAGACCCGAGTTTGGGCCAAATTTCAGAGTTGAACACACTGATTTTTTTTTTATTTTTTTTTTTGGCATGAAACGCAGTTTCATTGGCTATGAGGAAAGGAGAGCTGGCTGCAACCTCCCCCAGGTGATTAGGAAACCCAGCTCAGAGGGTGTGCTAGAAGCTCCGTGCCTCTTCAAATGCAGTTAAGGTGGGTGTGGGAGCAGCTGCTCTCGGTCCTGCTCACAGCCATGTGGATCTGCAATAGCCTGTGAAGGTGAGGGAGCGGTGTGTAAAGGTCAGTGAAGCTATTATGTTTCGTGGATTAAATAGCTTTTCCTCACATATGTATGAATCTATAGTAAATTCCCCTGTAGCCTTAGACGACAGTAATTATTGACTGCAGTGTGGTACAGCTGTAGTTTTACTGCATCATTAGAGGAACTTCTTCCACTCTGGTGCTTCCAGAGGTGTCTCCAGTCACATCCCAGGGTACCTGTGTTATGCACTAGAAGATACATTGTGTGATTTTTTTTTTTTTTTTTGCTTCCTTAGAGGCAAAATGTTTTGTGCATCTTGAATATTTTCATTCGCATGTTAGTTACAAGCAGCCTAACACTCAGTGTTAATACTCACTAATGCTCACTCCCTTTTTTTTTTTTGTGTGTGTGTGTGGGTGGAGAGCAGGTTGTGTTAATGTAACTCATCATCTGTGCGGAATTCTCTTCTTGAGCAGCCTATAGTGCCTCAGACCTTGCCATGTGGGCGTATCTATACACATGTGTATAAATACATATGCATAGAGCAGGAATCACTTCTCCTATCATTGAAACGCAGCCAGCTCCTAGATGAGATGTGGTGACTCTTAGGTAGTGGACAGAAATATTAGATGAGTGGAAAGTGAAGAAAAAAGAGAACACGACAAGTTATGTGCAAAAGGTTTTAGTTGGGATATATAGTAATGACCTATATTGGCTTTGCCTGAAATACATGAGCTTCATATACTAGTACTGGCAGAAATGGCAGTGAATATTTAACACAAGTCACAACTTTTACACTTCCATGTTTCATATTCAATATATCTTTCTAAGTGTGTTATTCATCGTACCAAAAGTGATATAAACAAATCCTGCTCTGCAGGCTGCTGTTTACTCTCCAAGTGGCATTTTAAGAGCAAACCTTCCTTCCTTGACATACCACAGTGACAAATTACAGCTAATACTTCTACATCCAATAGGAAAGGAACATAGCAGTGGTAAGGATTTATATAGTAGAGAGCCATGTGGCATATGTAACTGGCTGGCATTTTTAGTGCCCTGCCTTGATTTGAGACAGCTTTGGTAATACATAGCCTATCTTCTTTGTCCTTGACTATTTAAAGATTTAATTTTTTTTGTTTGCTGTCTTTCTTTTGTAAACCCAGAAAAGCCTCAAAAGGTGTGTATATATAACAAAACATATGACATCTTTATACAATCTCAAATGTACTTAGGTAAGGAAAAAAAAAATAACAGTGGAAAATTTGAGTGGGAATAAATATGATAAATGGTATTTTATAATACCCAGATATGTTTCTAAAAGCTATCAAAGATCTATATGTGTAATGTAAGACATTTCACTCATTTGGCAATTTTCATGTTCCTCTGAGACTGCCTTTCAAAGGCATTAAAGTGTGCTAATTTCTTTTTTTTTTGTTGCCCATCATCAGAACTGTTCTTTATCCCAGCATAATAGCATCAGATATTTAAAAAAAGAAGTGATGTCACAGAAAACAAAGAGAAATTATGAGTCTTAGATCTTTTTTGAAAATGAAAATTTATCTGGTTCTACTGAAGTGCAGTCTTTCCGATCACCCTGCTAATGTGCAGCTGAGAAGGACTCTGATAATAATTCCGTTAAGTTCAGCTGGGGTATTTGCAGAAAAAAAGCCCCACCTCTTGTGAGGAGTAAAGAGTATCAAAATCCGACAAGACAAAAGCAAGTGTTACTGAGAGGTACTATCTTGTTCCTCTGGCTTCTCCCAGCACTGCTGGCTTCAAACCTCAAACAAATGAGAAGAAACAACAGACTTTTAATGCTGTACTTATGTCTTAAACAACCACATTCTCAGCAGCATATGCTTAGTGTCCCTCAGAAACGCATACATTCATGTCAGTGGGCATCCTGAGTATTTAGACAAAGCCAGGCTATCAAAGTCCGAATCAGCCATGAGATCTGAGAGCAGGGTTATTTTTTTATCTTACATATACTTTTGAGGCTTTCCTTCCAAGTTTTGATAACTGGTCTTATTTCTGTTAGTCAGAAGTGTCCTTCTTGCATGTTTCTACATTGGATTGTGAGCATTTAGTCACCTTCCTTTTGTCTTGATTCATTGTAAGGTTTTTGTTTTGGTTTTGCTCACTTAGAAAACAAAAGGAAATCAAATTACTCTGTAGTTTGTTTTCAATAAGTGAGTAATATGGCATCCTGGTTCTTAACGGATAAATACTTGTTTTATGTTCTTAATACCAGTATTTACAGTTGGCACTGGCTCAAGAACTCATTCGTAACCTCAGCGACTAAGTTAAAGGTGGAATGCTTTCCTTGCTTCGCTATGGTAGCATGAGTAAGATCCATATCCTAGTGCTTGCATATGTTTTCTGCTTAAAAAAAAAAAAAGAGGGTAAATACCATCTCTCAAACTCAGTTTAAATTTTGTTATTAGGTAAGGCCAAGTCATGTGTCCTCAAAGGTGATGAAGTCAGTACAGTAACTGTGGAAGGACTTTTAAGGAGTTCATCTTTTTCCATTGATGATAGTAGTTTATGAAGCCAGCACATTAGCTATGACATGCCCATGCCATCATTCAAAATTCCTGGCTGTGTAATACTGAATTACAATGGATTGCTTTGCTTTCCTTAGTACAAGCAGGAAATGGCATTCAAAAAGGGAACACCTCAACTTTTAGACTGTCCTGTGTTGTTCTGATAGTTTTTGAGATTAGTTTGCCTATCTTTACCTGCCTGACCCAAAGCAACGAACAAAACCCAAGCTCGTGTGAGACAGGAAAGAATAAATACAACATAAGCAGTTTGTCTCATTAAAATTAACTTTTAGCTGAAGATATTGGAAAAGGTAATTAAAGTATGTTTCTGCTTATGATTCTTATCCAGATACAGCCTGTTTCAGCAAAAAGCCTTTTTCATGTTTGACAAGCTATTTTAGGAGATAAGAATGATTATGAGTTTTTCTGTTGATAGGAATTACAATTAAGTATTTAAATTCTTTTCCAACATGGCATTGCCCTAGAATAGTTACCTGCTTTGACTTGAAACAGTTCTTTTTCTTTCTTTTTTTCCCTCTCCTTACTTTTAAAAGCCAGAAAGGCTTTTGAAATCTGTGGGGTTTTCTTTTAATTTCTTTTTTTTTCTCTCCTCCCAGAGAAGCCATTCCTTTAATGATATGTTTGAAAACACAAAGTGGGTTTTTTTCAGTGCTTTACAGATAACCTGTTATTTGAATGTCTAACAGTCCTTTATGCTTGGTAAACGGTACATCAGAATAGGAGGAAACTTTGGATAGTCGTAAATGTTCTCTTAAATTTTGTATAAATATTTCTTTTGAGGTTGAAAGTAAATAAATGAATATATAACACAGAAAATAAATCTTCCTTATGTGAGGAAGTAACCCTTTTCCTGCCTTTTTTACTGGATTAATCTTGTTTAAATTTGCACAGGGAGTTTCTATAAGCTTTATACTCTTCTGAGCATTATTTTTTAGAAAGTTGCTAAACTGTATATTAAATAAAACTGAGCATCCTTATGCTTTTTTAGAAAGGCCATTTTGCAAGTCAAGGATTGTTAACACAAAGAATTCAGAGAACAGTACAGAAACTGTCTTGTGGAATGATCTTTCCTTAGAAAGAAACATTTTGCTAAACTATAGATGTTTATGTTAGAAACTATTGTTTCTTGAAGACATTTCAAATTAAAACTTCATTTGGACTTTTTCCAATGGTGATAGCCTATTTCCATCCCACAGAAATTACAACATCCTATGATGACATCCTATTTTGATTCTGAAGTTCTAAATAACAATTTAAATCTTGTTGTTGTAACTGTTATTTGAAAAAGCCAAAACCTCAGTTTAAGAAGCAGACCTTTGGTGTCATATTATATCAAAATTAAAAAAAGGGGGGGGGGGGAAATCTGTAGAATTTACCTCATGCTTCTGCACTTATCTCATTCATAGTTTTGTTCTCAGAAATATTTGATTTGACTTTCCCATGAATTACCAGTTAGATGTTGATTTCCTTTTGCACATCATTTTAACTTTGGAAGAGTTGTCTAATTAACAGAAAATTGAGAAACTGATGTGAAAGCCAGACTAAGAACTTTTGGTGATTGCTACTAGGATACAAAATATTTGAGCATTTCACTTCAGAGCTTAATGAGCAGGAATTAGCATCACAAAAGCAAATACCTGCATCACTTTTATAAAAAGTATAACCTGTTTTACTGGCATGATGTTGATCTGACATACCTCACCATGACTCCTTGCTGTCTTAGGTTTATGAATGTAGCACTCTAGTTCCTTAGGCTGTGCAATGTTTCATGAACATCAAGTGCTGTTAAAATAACGCTTAGTCACTGTGGATTACACATTAAAGCTTCTGGAACGGTTTTTATTATTTAAACTGGAAAAAGAATGCAACTTTGCTCGTATTTAAGAATTAAAAAACAGTTTAGAAAAATCAGGAAGAAACAAACAGCTCTGTGAGCTTTTTTTAAAAGAACTACTCAAAAGAGAGTTTTCAACTAAGGTGAAAACCCCTTTGTGTGCATCTCCTTTTGAAACTGAATATACTTTAGGTCATTGAAGATTTCTAGCACCTTCAAGCACCTGATCATGCTGATTACTCCTGAAGATGTTGGCTAAACAAACCTGCACAACATATCACTTTGACAAGAGACAGTGCTAGGTTGCAATCAAGACTATGAGTGATTTATTTGTTCCCTTTTCCCTGAGCTTACCCATCATTACATGTTCATTAAGTAATAATTGTCATTGATCAGCAGGCTTGTGTATGGATGATGGTAAAAGAAACAGGGCTATTAAACCTGCACTGGGTAGAACAAGTGCATGCCACAACCAATAAGGTAGATTAATGAGAAGAATTAAACTAAGGATAGTTACGTTATGGACCTCTTCCTTTTGTTTCATTTTATTTATGATTACTGACAAGTGTATGATATCTTAGACCTTCAGAAATAAGTGTATAATAATATAAAATAGAACCATGGCCTAATGCTATGCTATTCAAGTGCTCTGACCTTCAAGAGCAGCTGGTCGTTACCTATTACAATAATTAAATTGGTTTGGTGGTTTTCAGATAGGTTTTGTAAATAGTGTGTAGGTCAGCTGAAATAACAGGACAAGCGTGTATCACAAATAAGATTGAAAGTCAAATCAGGTTTCTAATGGATCATTTGTGGGTAAGTCCCTGTGTAAATAAATATTTAAAAGATCAAAATGGCCTAACTTTGTATCAGTTGGGGACAGTGGTAAATTCATGATGTTTCAAATTATAATTTTTTTATTATACTTGTTCATCTGTATTATTTTCAGAACCCTAGGTAGGAAAAAATTTTGGAATCTACTCATTTGATCAGGTAACGTCCCACCAGATGAGGTTGCCATAAACCCTGGTAAAGAGTTGTATGCCTGTAGAGGCAAGGTGCTGTTGCTTTAAAAATATATTCAGCTTTAGGTATATCGGTGTCCATAGTTCTATATATTGAAACATTTTTGCCTGCCTTCTCAAGTAGGACTATAATAGCTACGTATAATCTTTATTTTAGTAGCTTCTTCCAGCTGCGTGTTCATGTCTAAATAGAATTATTGAAAATTTTCTCTTAGAGTGCATGTATTTCTGTCCGATTTATAGCATCATTTATTTATATATTTATTAATGTTCCTTTGGCTTATTTTGCTTTGTTGCAGCTGAAAACCAGGTATGTACTGCTACTACTATTGGGCCAAATGTTATTGGCTGTCTAACAAGCTTGATGTGTTTTGAGCATAGATTATTTCTCCTTTTCTTTTCATTGTGGTCCCGGGCCTCCTGCAATCAATCTTTTAATAAAAAAGGAAATGCCTTTTGTTGATTTTCACAGACCGAAAGGTCAAGACAACACTTAATGAGAAGAAAAGATGGAGCAAAAATAACATGAAAAATTCTTTGGGGAAATGGGAGAGGGTTAATTAGGTGTACTGATTGCAGTCATTTTATAGTTCCAGAAAGCATTGTCCTGTGTTAGTGCTTTAAAAATACAGCTTTAATTATTATGCTAGGTAAGAAAACTACCTTAGGGTAGATTCTGCCAGTGCCTTTCCCATTGATTGCTGCAGAAATCTAATACTGCAGTATTTTCTCTGCCGCTACTGCCAGGACTGGCTCAGAATATCTACTGTAACTGCTTATAATTCAGAAGCAGTATGAACTCTGAAGCAAAAGTTTCCAGTCTGCATCAATATCCAAAACCAGTGTTGATGAAAAGCTGGATAATTATTTTCAAGTTATAAGGATGGAAAAGAAAAGAGAAGAATTGTTTTACTTTTTGAAGAGATTCCTATGGCTATTTTTAATCACTTTAAAAAAGGCAAAACTATTTATTATGTCCCTTGTACCCCACCTAGAGAAGGAGTTTAGCCCAGCTGGCCCTCAATTGAATTTGTCTGAACATGAGATGAATGTGAGAAAAGAGGACAATATTACTTGCAGAAACACTGTGTGATATGCTTCCTATCTTATGAAACATTATCCTTGGCCTATTGTGAGTTACAGGAATAGATGTTTGTTATTTGTAAGGGATAATCACCACCATCCCCACCCCCGCCTTCTGAGACCTAGCTACACCAGAATTTTAGGAAAAACAGGGCACAATATCAAATCATTAATAATGACACGGGAACCACATCGTTGCCTTGCAGATAGAAGAAACAGAAAAGCATCTAAATCAGGGAAGTTTAGACTGTAGAAGAAAATAATCAAGGTTTAATTTTTAATGGAGCAGCTGAATAAACAATAAGAGAAGACCTAAGTTCCATGTCAGTTCACCGTCAGGATGGCAGGAACAGACCAAATCTGAGCGAGCTCATAAACAACCTGTCGTGGTTTAACCCCAGCCAGCAACTAAGCACCACGCAGCCGCTCACTCACTCCCCCCCATCCAGTGGGATGGGGGAGAAAATCAGGAAAAGAAGTAAAACTCCTGGGTTGAGATAAGAACGATTTAATAGAACAGAAAAGAAGAGACTAATAATGGTAATGATAACACTAATAATATGACAACAGTAGTAATAAAAGGATTGAAATGTACAAATGATGGGCAGGGCAATTGCTCCCCCCCCGCCGACCGACACCCAGCCAGTCCCTGAGCAGCGAAAAACCCTGCCCCCAACTTCCCAGTTCCTAAACTATATGGGACGTCACATGGTATGGAATACACTGTTGGCCAGTTTGGGTCAGGTGCCCTGGCTGGGCATGAGAAGCTGAAAAATCCTTGAGTGTAGTCTAAACACTACTGAGCAACAACTGAAAACATCAGTGTTATCAACATTCTTCACATACTGAACTCAAAACATAGCACTGTACCAGCTACTAGGAAGACAGCTAACTACATCCCAGCTGAAACCAGGACACAACCATACCAGGAGAACGTGATAGACTAGGATGGCAAAAGAAAAAAAGACCATAATTTGGAAGTTTCTTGCATCCTTAACTCCATTTTTTATGAGGACATAAACTGTATTTTCTTTAATGAATTCTAACCTGTGCTCATTGGGAAGAAATAAGAGGGATAACATTATCTGTAAATATTCAGAGATAAATTGGTTTCTAGTCTGTTATAGAAAATACGCATTTCCAATTAGCTATAAAATATTTGTTCTTGTCATAGCTGTTATTAAACTCTACAGTTTTCCAATATAACAACAGAGATATTAAATTATGGATATGTATAAGTGATAGCTCAATCATTTTTTAAGAAAAAGTAAACTCGTGCAGGAGCAGGGATAAGGAAACACCATCAGACTTTCCTGAGAAAGGGGAAAATGGAATAGGGTCTGTTTTATGTATATGAACTTTAAATAAGAGCAACATCTAAAGTTTCAGACCGCTAAAAGGTTACATTATTTTTTTCAGCATTTGTCTTTATTACTTTGGAAACCGAACACTGGGAACCATCCAGTGGAAGAAAAATTGGAGTTATTTCTTTCCAGTTTGAACCTACATTTGACCTACTGTTACTCAAAAAACCCCCTCCATGAAAACACCCCCCCCCAACCAAAAACCCCCAACAACTCCCCTCCCTCCCCTTGATTGCTATTTCAATATTTGTAGATGGGCTTAAAGAGGTCAGAAGGTTAGAGTAGTGTTATGGTTTATCTTACCAATGGAAATGAAAACTAGGAAAAACTTTTATTCACATATTTTTACAACTGTTGTTGTATTGTTGATTATTAAGTTGCAGAGAATACAAAATCTCCGTCCCACTACCAAGCATTGGTGAAGTCGTATGCCAGGAAGCCATTTCAGTAAATAGTAACTGTAAGTCTTCTGGGGAGAAATAATTTTGTGAGTTGTTTAAAAGTTGGGTGTCTTGTCTAAGCCAGTCCTTTAGATTCCTTCAGTGGCCAAAGGAAGAAATAGCTGTGCCACGCGACCTTTTAGACAGTGGTCTAAGGGGCTGTATCATTATGCTGTCTCAGGGCTAGGGATAGCCATCTGTCAGAAAAACGATGCTTTCACCAAATCAGTTTCTGTAGTGAAGAAGTTTTACACTTAGGAGCATCAAGAGTCAACACGAATAGATACTGGGATTTTGGTATTTGATCTGTGATTTGGGTCTTCTGGCCTGACCACCGAAATGCTATTACTTGATTTGAATGAGCAAAAAGAAGCCATTTCTATTCTCTCATTTTCATTATGACATCTGGAACAATTTGTAAACTCAACTTCTTTGGATTTAATTATTTATGAGCCTTTACTGAGTGTTTTATAAAAGGTAAAAATCCTCCCTTTGTTTTCCATTTCAATGAAGAGATTAAAATAATTAAATACTGATTAGCCTTACGTTGACCTTTACTAACAAACCTGCTTATAGAATTGGCAAACTTCAACACTTTTTCCCTTTTCTGGAAACAACTTATTATGCTACTGAACAGCACAAAAAGGCATTGCTTTAATCACCCAGTAAGCAAGGATTTTGGCTTGGTGTTGGGGTTTTTTGTTTTTGTTTTTTTGACAGCTCATCAGCTTGAGACAGCTCAGAACTCTTTGCTGCCTACTTCTTTGCCATAAATAGCAAATAATGAATTATCCTGAGGACAGAAGCAATAACCTATTCACATCTAGGACAATTTTGTCCTTCGTCTTTGATAGTACCTCATTTTCCCCAAAATAATTAAACAAAGCACTCTAATATAATTAATCTTTCAATTGCAGTATCTTGCTGGAAGGTTGTAAAATGGGATGTTGTGTTAAAAACTCTTGAAACAACTTCTTCAAAACCATCTTTTACCCATCTTTGCCAGGATAGGTAAAAGCTCTACATTTAACCATTACTTACAAGCCATGCTTGCTTTTTTAATTTGCCTAGTCACTGTATACACATCTCATCTATTGGTTAGTTGCTTGGTTTGGTTGTTACCCATTGATTGCCTGTGTTAAGGTAAAAAAATTCCTTAAGACTAGATTTTTTTTTTTATGTTATCTTGAGAAATGCTTAGGTAATCCCGACCCTGTTAAGTACTGATGCTGCTGTTAAATCAGATTCTGGAGTACCTTCCTCCTAAACAATGTTTAGTTCCTCTTTATATAGTTTTGAAATTTCTCTGTATATTAAGTGGTTCTGACAGCATACTGCTAATTTGTTTCCTTATTTATGCTAAATACGAAGCAGATCCTTGTCTGTGACCTAAGGAGGTAGAAAGCCTTGGCACATTCAGGGAAAGATAACCCTTTTTAAAGTTACATTCTAAATTCATTATCATGCATACTTTCAAAACAAATGTTATGTTCACATATGTAAGATGCGAGAGCTGATGGAAAGGGTCCACCCTTATAAGCTTCACCTTTTTCTTGTGCAAAGGCTCAGCCGAGTAGCCTTCCCCAATGAAAGGTTTATTTTCAAAAGTGACTTAATTCAAGCATTGAGATTACTTTAGTTATAGTTACAGTATTGCCTGCTTTTTACAATTCCCAGAGTGGCCAGAGGATAATACAAACTAAGTAGAATTTATGTACTTGAGATGTGGGCTGTACTCTGTCGCTGCCTGTTCTAGCTAACAAGAAACATGTTAGCACTTTATATTTGCTGCTGCACTGCTTTTTGTTTTGAATTGCCTATGTTGAAGGCATGTGTCTAAATATTATTTAAAACAAAACAACCCCCCCAAATTTCAGATGTTTTGGATCAGCCATGATTTTATCTATTTTTTGACACTGTTTCCTTGGTTACATGATATCTAAGTCAATTCATTTTAAACACAGATATTTTACTGAATATCTTTTAAAAAAAATGCTTTGGTATAGTAAGTCCACTAAACCTTGCTGCAGAGTTTTTCAGCGAAAGAGGTTACTCCTTTGTGATATTGCTATTCTATTTGGGAAAATGGAAGTGTGAAATTTAGTCAGAAATGAGTACAGTTCAGTGCCCCATTCCTTGGGTGCAGCTTTGTTGAGAATAATAAAGAATGGGAAGATATGGAGGGAGGGAACAAGACCAGAGAATCTACTGCTGTGCACTTACTGTTGTCCTGCTTCCTCTGAAGAAGCTAGTCCAGTTCTTCCTCCTAAAATCTTTTCCAGGGAGGTACTGGAGTTGTGTAGCTCACGGTTCTGACACCTGGACGGGAGGCCAGAGCTGTATACTCCAGCTGCAGAGCTGCTTTAAACCCTGAAATAAATTTTACAGGAAGAGGCAAAAATGCTAAAGCTTTTAATGTATGTAGACAGAATAAAGCACAATTAAAGGAACTATTTGGCAATATCCTACATCAACGGAACTGCTGTAGATGACCTATTGTGACTCTGACAGCGCGGTCACGAGCATGCTGTGTGGGGGCAGAAAGCTGTAGAAACCTGGTAGTGCCTTTCCACAGGATTTTTAAAGTACTTTCATAATTTCAGCATACACTGAATTATTACTTTTCTATTATTTATAACCCAAAATATTACTGTAACGATATCATATGCATATTAATAACCTCTTCTAAGATTTGATCTGTAATTGAGAATAGATTTTATATTTGGATGCATATTTAATACAGAACCAAACTTTTCTGATTAAAGGCAAAGGAAAATGATTACTTACTATTTATTTTATGCTAGCAGCTTTTCCTGGCGTCTGAGCTCTGATCTGTTATGCAGTTTCCAAAGATGCATTATTAGATGGTTCTTACTGCACGTAACATGCAGAAGAAGATTGGGCACAACTTGTAGCTAGAGAAAAGAGACACAGAAATTAGTGGCTTTTTTTAAGAAGTTCGGTTATTTTTCCAGTACATGAGCCCCATCCCCCTGAAAGTCTGCCCAGCATTGTCACTACCAGACCAACCTTTTCCTTCTCTTCTGTCTTCAGAAGAGAAAAATGATCTCTCTGGGCTGGCAAAGGTGGTGTAAGACTCGTAACGCAGGGGTATCACGTCTGCGAGGAAATGATCGTGTTAGAATTGATGTGACCACAGTTAACTTGCTGCTATTTCAGGGTTAGATTGTATTACTTTGCCTCTCCTTTTTTGTTTTTTGTATTTTCATTTGTTGGTTACATTCTCAGCAACACGTTTTGACAAATAAATTCTTTCTATAACTCAGAATTAAAAAAAATTAATCTTGATTTTTACCATAGCAAAAGTAACTGCCAGATGAGATGGTTGGGCTCAGAATGTCTTATGTCCAAAGACAAATTCCTGTTTCGCATCCTGCTAGGGAAGTAGACAGTTCCTTTGATAGATCATTTTAATTCAATGCATGCACTTTTTAAGAATTGGTTTTCATTTTGTGTATAAGAATGTCATTCACTGATGAAATGCCAAAGCTCTAAGCTGTGAAGACTTTTCGTGGAAACTTAGTTGATTTTTTAATTTTATTTTTTTTTCCAAATGAACACATTCTCTTATTTCATGAATAGTAAGATGAGCCAGACAATTCCAACTTTTAACTAAAAACTCAAAAGATACACCTACATACCACTCCAGTGTGGATTATATGCATAACTTCATCTACCCTATAGATGTAAGGAAAATACTAATTCCTCAAAAGTTCAATAAACACAGGAAAAAGCATGGATAACGTTATCCTGCATTGTTCCAGCTTTCCTGGAGTGCAGAGTTTAACTCAAGAAAACTGAGGCAGACAGAGGCTGTGCTACTTGAAAAGAAATGTCTCAAATCTTCTCTTAGGATATTATCTGACTTTAATAACAATTAAACATAAAGCAAAAACATCAGCCTTGCAAATTAAGAGAATCTGAAGCTCCAGTTTGTTGAGATCTCAAGGTACCACTAGGCAAAGGCAAAACTTGGGAAAGTATGAAGCTGTTAGTGGGGCATTTTTAACCCAAGCATTTGAAAATATTATCAAGAACAGTAAGAACCCAGTACTGCTTGCAAGAGAAATGAGTCAGTCTGTCAGTGAGTGACTTCCAGATATAAAAAGAAAGAGCACTTATCTCTAACAGTTGTACTTCAGTGAGAGATAAGAGACATTAAATGCTGTACCTGAGTACCTGGTACTTCCAAGGTACAGTTTACTGCAAGTGTCATAACAAATAAACAAAGACCACTTCTGCAAATTCTCATGTGGCCTTCTAATTTTGGAATTGCTGTTGTGAAATAAGCTACATATTACCATACTACATTGTATACTACATGCTGAACCACTCATTCAAATGGAAATTTTACCTATGGGTAGAGTCCTATATGTTCCTTAAAGGTATTGTTACTATTGAAGTTATCTTTCAGACGGTTTTGCAGATTTTTCTTCAATACTTTTTATCTTTAAAATACAAGTTTTTTCCCTCCCTAAGTCTGTGCATTAATAAAAACTTTATTTTCATTAGTTTAAGGTCAGTTTAGCTTAAAATGTTTCTTCACTTTTTAAATATCTGTGCTACTAGTTACTGATGGGGGGGGTGAAGCATGAAGAAAATAATGAAATAATAGAAAATGCATAGGAAACAGTGAAAGTTGGTTAATTACAAGTTGTGGCTTATGCTCTCTACTCCCTCTCTTGAGCAGAGGCATCCAGCTTTTTCCATGTTCTTACTCCCTTGATTATTTTTGCTCCATGTGCACTGACTATACGAGGTGGTATGTAGTCCAGCTGGTTCCAAGCTGTGTCTGCTAACTGGGCAGCTAATTACATATGACCATTAGTAAGAGAGCAGTTATAACAGCTCATGTTACTACTGAGTATACATTGCAGCCTTTTCCTGATTTGGGTATTTCAATTTGCCTGTTTTTCTCTATGCAGCCTCCAATTTTCAAGAAACTTTTAGAACTTTAGTGACTTCAAGAGTCTTACTTCTCTGACATATCTGCCTAAAACATGTCAATATCTTCAGAAATTGTTAGGAAGTGCTGACAGAGTAACAGATAATGCACCACTTTTTCTGAAGAAGGCAGGCTAAAAGTTTAAGAAAAACAATCTTGTTGAAAATTCACCAATACACTTCTATTATTCTGAGGATACTTTTTTGGTCCAGCTGGTCATAAATTTATTGATATGAACAATAAAAGTGAAGAGTCATTTTCATGCATATATCTAGTCTTCAATAATACAAAACATCTGATTGTAAAGTCTTTAGTCTTTTGTTTTTGCAACATTAGTATCATTTAAATATCAACACAGTCTCTGTCCAGAAGGAACGAACAGCACCTTCCATAACGATTAGAGGGTGAAAAATTGTTTGGGGAAAGCATATATTCAGTATGCTGGAGCTTTATTGCAGTGATCGTTGGTTGAAATGAAAACTGTTTTGAGATCAAGAATTTCCCCCAACAGACAACATTTGTAAATGGCACTGTATCTGTGAAATTGAAATTTCTCTAGACTTCCTCTGAGATACTAAATAAATGCAGACCACTTGTTAGCCCTCTCTCAAGATCTGTTTGGTGGCACGTTTCAGGCATTGCTCTTATGCATTTTTTTTCTTTACTGCTTTACCTCCGTTAATGTAACGGATACTTCACAACGCATAAAGGCTGATATCAAGTGTTTTGTATTACAAAGTTAGTGCTCTTACTATTTCTCATCACTGTGTTTTCAAAAGATTTCTTAGAACATTTCTCACCTTCTGCAGCACTTTTGTGTTAACATTTGGTTTCTTTCCTGCCTGGGCAGCGGGCAAACATTTTTGCTCTTAGCATTGACTTGATGTAGTTCTCTGGGTTGATGGTTGTCAGAGAAGATTGCCAATCAGTGATGCTAGGGTGTCTATCAAGTTTTTGATGGCCTTAATTCTACGCTACCAAACACATAGGTCTCCCTTGTATAATCCTTATTAATATTGATGATTTCATTGACTCTCTAGGATTTCTTATATGAAGTTTTGCTTCTGTACATGCTAGGTAGTATTTTAGTCTCCACAGCCTTGAGCAGATCAGTTCTTACCTCAAATCTAAGCCTCACTGGGATTAAAAAACTAGACACTTCTGTCCTTACCACACTGAATGTTTTATATATTGCATTAAGTATTCAGTAGAACAGGGAATGGAATTTGTATCTATTCCTCTCCAGAGGAATGCCATAACCATCGGGCTGTTGGGTCACTTTAGTTGTTTATTTCTGGCCTAGGGAGTTTGGGGAAAGATTCAATGTGAAGGACTGAGAGCGACTCCACTAATCTCCCCTCTGATAATATTTTCTGAGAAATAAGGGCAAATGGAATGACAACCTGCTCTTCCAGGGCAAGTCAGACTCCTGTTGTAGGGAGAAATAACCCCAAAATCAGAACCAGACAGGGACTTGTTGGGTGTGTGGTTGATGTGACCCATTGACTTCCAGTTGTATGATGATCCTGTAAGTTCATAAGGACAAATATTGGGTGCAGACAGCTTGAGGCTACCTCAGCTTATTATTACCTCTGGCAACCAAATTTTGCAGAAATGTTTCTTGGTTTAAGCACCCTTTCTCTCTTTACACTATGCTGGTGTTCAGGCTTTCAAGGATATGGCTGACAATTTTATTCATAAATTTTCAGTCTTACGTGAAGAAACTTTTTGTGCAGTTTTGCTTTAATAAAACAAATCTTAAAACACATTCCTGTGGGGTGTTATTCTGTTTGGAAAAAGAAAAACCTGGTAGCTTTACAAATGAGACAGTCAATCACATTTGGGTTCATTCTGAACTCTTATGATACAAAGTTGAATGTAGTTTAGAAAAATTGCTTAGAGAAATTATTTTAAATTTCTGGATGAAGAAAAGTCTACAAGGAGAGCCTCTAAGTGTGCATGGGGGGAAGGGGAAATTTACTGAATGTGTAGAAACTGCTGCTGTTGCAGGCAGTTCTAGAACTAGAAGGGGCTGAAAGTAGGAAAGTACATGTGGGGAATGTTGTGTATGCTTCTCTTATTATTATGGTCTTATCTGCTTTTGATCCCAGCCAGAAATATGAAAGAAGATAAAATGGCCTGACTTGGAAAGGACACGCTTATGTTTGTTTTTTTGCTTGGTGGGTTTTTTTTTTGTTATCACCTCTGATGGGAGTTACACAGCAGTAGCCTTCCAGCTTGTTTGGATACTTTCTGTCAAAAATATCTGAAAAATTATATTTCTTTGAGCCTTTCTGAACCACATTAAATTTTGGTTCAGCTCAGTACAGACATCTTCCAGTCCAGACCTCTGATTAGTAGTCATGAAAAATGACTACTTCTGATTTTTCAGCAGGTCTCAAACATTCTATCTATGTCTGAAGTTTTCTTCAACACTAAAGGGAATTCTGAGTTTTTAGATTTGGTAACTTTTATGTAATGTATGCCAATATAGTCACTCAAGACAGCACAGGGTATTGTAAGTCAAGAATTTTAAACTGTGGCTTCATCACCATGTAAATGATTGGGTACAGGTAACCGTTTATTAAGACACTCTGCATTCAACAGAAGGGTCTAAAACCACAGAAGACTTTTCACATTGTGAGTAAACCTTTGGTATGCTAATTTTATATATGCAAGTGACAAAATTGTGATCTGCTTTCTCCACATGGGACAGAATGATAATATATAATTCTGTCAGAACAAGATGTGTAAATGAGGTCATTTAAACTTCAAGGGTGCTCAGGCAATTTGATACGAGTTTTCACGCTATACCAAGTGAAATTTAACTAGGATATCTTTTTAAACACTGGAAGCAAGTTTAGTACCAATTCTGATTGGAACTACTACCAAGAGTATCTGGAAATTTGGACTGAGAGTGAAAAATCTGACTACTGGAAAAGAAATTTTAATCACAGAACAGACTTCTTCTATCAAGAAAGATCCCAGCTTCTTTATTGGATCTAACGAACATGTAAATGCAAGGGAAGCTGGTTCAGCTCACATATCCGCTAGAAAGCTAACACTAAAAATAGTCGTGTCAGACCACAGAGCTGATCTAACTCACTGGGCAATTGCACAATCAATCCAGTGCCAGAGAAGCCTCAGGGGACCTGAGGGGGTTGCAGAGATTGCTTCCTTTCAGGGGGCATCCTGTAGCTGAACCAGCTGAAATATGAAAAGAAACCTTCACGTGCTTGGGAACTGTGCTGGAGGATAAGGCTTGCTTTGCAGGGAAAGCCTGCCTTCCTAAATAGAAGGTTTGTGGCTCTAATTTTAGTTTTCATCAGATTACAATACAAATATAATATCATTGACTCCAAATAGTGGTGCCCATTTCTGTGGGTCTTTTAAAATTATTCTTCCTCCAAGTTTTATTGTAAAATGTACATACGTAGGTCTTATCATCATAAATAGTGTGTCACTATTTATCAATTTATGATTTCATTAAATAGCATTTCGTTAAATAGCAAGTAAAAGCAAGTACAGAAACAAACACAAAGTATACTAATGCAGAAATGCTCAATACCCTTCTGAGCACAAAATTGTGAGATTTCACTCAAGTCAGTTAAGGACATCTTTTATCATTCTGTCTACAGAATCTTATTTTATTTGTAAACTAATGAGGATGTAATATTATTATCCCTGGTCTTTAGATTTATTGTTGAATCATTACCTGTGGCTCTAGTAGAAAATCCCAAGCAGTTAATACTTCTGTCAAATGCCTTTTTTACAGCTCTGACTTGTAAAGCATCTATCCACTCTACCAGAACCAGAAAGGGTAATCTGCAGAAAATAGACAATGACAGCTTGATTATCGATTTAGGAAAAAAAAAAAAAAAAGAAAAAGGGAAAAAAAAGATTATGATGATAATGAAGGTTAGTTTACTACTGTCAGTGTCCTTCATAGATCTGTGACAAAACAGGTTTAACACTCAAATAATAGGAAAATCCGGTAGAGAGCTTCATTGCAATTTACATTAGTGTGATATGATTTGATCCTACAGTTGCATTTGCAAAACACCTGAGCCATGACACTAATGATTGCATTCTCTGCCCGTTAATGCTAATGTGTATATTAATGAATCTCCTTTCCCTCTGATCACTGCTCTGAAAAGAGTAAAGGAAAGATATAATGTTTTCTGGTATAAGACCATTTAAAAAAAAGAGTGAAATTGCATACAAAAATCTGTTAATGCGTTTATATTTTTTTACCAGCCATATGCCTCTCAGTAACTAACACAAGTGCCCTTGTATATTCTGTAATAAGACCATCTTTGGAAAGAGTAGTTACATATAAAATGTGTTAATGCATTCTTGTTTTTTTACCAGCCATATGTCTCGGCAGCTACCATCCCTGCCCTTTCATTTTTATATTACGTGTTTCATGTTTAGAGTTTCTTTTTCTTAGAGCTCAGGTATGAACCTGTCCTTAAGCGGTGCAAAAAAAAGAAACTAAATAAATAAGAATTACACTTCGAACTTTTGCTCTTTGTGAATTGTATGTGGTGCATACAGAGGAAATTGATAGTCTGCCTCGGAAAAGGCCAAAGACTGCATAAACTCCCAGATAAAAATGTCTATCACATTCAGCTCAGGTGGTCATTTAAGATGAAGAGGGAAGCTACATCAGCATAACAGTGTGAGGAAGCTCACCTGCGGTTTGTGTGTTTGCACTGTGCTGATTGAGACACTGGGGAACTGAAAGTCATTCAGACACAAACACCGAGATTCATCAATTAAATATAAACCATTCAAACAAACGCAAGGAAAACAAAGCTTTATGCTGCTAGATTCACATTTTGCTGTATGTTTTCTCCATGATTGCTTCTCTTTGCCAAGAAGAATAAGCACTTATGACTGGGAAAACTTGGAGCTAGAAAAATATTTTTGAAGTAAATTATAAAAACTGTTGGAATTCATGCTCCTGTCTGTCAACAGCATAGAAAAGGCACCAAAACAAAACAGACTTGTACCTACTGTGATTCTTTTTTATTTAATGCTGCAGTTGAAGGGGCTAAGGAAGTATTAAAAAATTATGTAGTATTTAACAGATGATAGGATGAATAAATTAAAACCAATCAGAATATTTGTAATGTATTCACCATCCTAATAAAATGACTAACTCTGTATTTATATAATTTTTATTATTGGTTTACATTTCAGAAGTGTGGAAACACCTTTGAGGCTTATTCTCACACTTCAGAAATGTCTAAGCATTGTGTAACAGATATTCTTATGTAATCATTATTTATGGAAAATTTAAAGAATTAGTAATATGAATCTGGATATGACTGAAGCATTTTGAAATGAAGATCATTTGCCAAAATGATATTTTAGAAAGTGTTTTGCATGACATAAAGCAATGTAATTCTTCTGTCTATAAAACAAATGGCTATTCTTTTAAAATTGTCTTTGCTGGTTTCCCTACCTCTGCAGTAATTTTATTAGTTTGTAACACATTGCTCCCAGGATAGCACCAGATGGATCTGAATATATGATGGCTTTTTAACAATAGTCTGTCATCAGTGACTGCTCCTCTAAGTGCTCTTTCCTTCATTCAAAAGTTAAATGGACTCTTAAAGCATGAGAAAGAATACATATGCATCTGTTATTATACGAGCATTAATAAGATAGAACTTGCTAAGAATCAGATAAATTACAGCCAATGATATGAATACAGTTGTTTGCTTAAATCTAAGAGGACACAGATTTCTTTTTAATGCACTGTGGACATCTGCCCACACTATGGTCTGTTTCTTTACTGCTTTTCTGTCACAGACAGTTTTTGCCGTTACATTTAGCAGCAATGAATAGCCACAGTAGTTGTTTCACTATGCATTAAACTATCTGTCATATATGAAAGCTGGCAATTTATCCACCTGAACCAAAGAATTGCTTGCCTCTCTGCACAGATGTGCATGCAAAATAAGTTATCTTCACTTACCAAGCTTGATCTCCTACCAGAAGGAGAGTGGTCTTTTGCCAAAATGGAAATGAAAATGAATTTCAAGGCTCCAGTAGGGATAACTTTACAACTCTTTTGTCTCCAATTATATTAGCAGAAATACCTACTGATTTATTTGAAGAAGTTTTTTGAATTGAAGCCCAGAAAGATCACCTGCTTAAATATGTGGTTTTGATACAACAAATGCACTGCATTTTGAAGATATTGAGATTTCACATGGAAGACACTGTTAGTTGAACATCTTGCTTGCCTCCTCCCATTTTCCTACTAACAGAAATAGTAGTATTTCTGCCTACACATGCAATGCTAAACAGTTTATCAAAATGCAAGGAGCAGGTGCAGTACCTGGTGGCATCATTTTTCAGGAGAAATAAATAGTACTCTGAAATGATGAAACTTGTCCCATCAGGCCCCACTATCTAATATCTAAAGCTGACTTCATTTCCAAAGGATATATCGCCTCACGCGAAAGAATCCTCTTATTTAAAGAAACCTACAGAGGACTATTGCAAGGAATATTTTAGGATATACTTTTAGTGCAATGACTACTAGGATAGGGATAGAATGAGAGACTCTTCTTTACAGAATAATAAACTGACTCCCTCATTATTTAAAAATATGCTCCTTCTCAAACCGTACCTTTATGGTACCATAGAGATATCCAGATAAATATACAAAATCCTCATTCACTGTTTCTTTGGTACATGACAGATGCAAATCTGCTGTGGATGTGCACCTTAGGTCTGGAGTTGTGCTGGAAATGTCAACTGGTATCATTCCCCAACCCAGCTCGGTCCATAGAAGTAAATCAAGCTGGTCGCTATGGTTTGTAGTGAGCCAGTTTGATTGGTTTGGGTTTTGGTTCCCCCCGCCCTGAAGTTTACTTAATAACAAAAGAGTTCTTGTTTTCTGCAGATTCTCCCTGGTTCCGTTTAAAAATCATCACACAAAGCCAGCCTATTCTGGGAATTCTGATTGGAGGAACTACTAAGTCAAAACCATAAAACATTCTCTTAGCCCTCACGATCTCTCATGAGAGCCTTCCCTCTAAATCAGTTTGGGAAATCAGATGAACCCCACAGGGTGGTCTGGCGTTAGAAAAATTTTTCTGTTTACCACTGCAGAATCCAAATCAGTTTATACAAACCAATTTATAGTCTGGTAAAGCTCGTGAGAAGTGATCTTCCAACTGATTGAGTTCATTCCCATTTAATACTACTTTCCAACAAAAAATTTCCTATTCTACCAAGGAGATAAATTCAAGGATAAGGAGATGACCCACCTCAGTAGTAGTTAGTAGTTGTAGTGTATTCTACATTGTTCTTCTACTTTGTAGTCTCACAGTTGTGGAGTACTTTATGTAAGTAATTTTTGAAATTCATCCAACAGACACACATCAAATGTTATAAGAAAAAGGAGACTTGACTAGGAATACATTTTGATCTGATTTATAACAGAGTGCTTGAAGAATTATGAGAGGAGTTTAAAGTGGCTTGATGTAAATCTCTATTGAAAAGTATTGACAGCTGGACTTGATTTTCTGTTGGGGTTTTTTAATCACTGAATTTTACTTCCATTGCACTATTGCTTTTGATCCAAGGTATTCAGCATTGAATGTCTCTGAATACGTCATTTAAATTTTAAAATAATAAGACTGTCAAGTCTGAAAGAATTCTTTTGCAGAGTATCTTAAATTTGACTTTTTATGAGAATTACTTACATGGAAGTGACAGATAATAAATGACTTGTGCTGTATTTTTATTAGGTTTTAAACAGCTGAAATATATTGCTAGCTTAAAAAAGTATTTCTTAAAACTAAAGGGTGAGCAGGTCCATTTACTGTGCTGGAAGTGCACTGTGTTATCGCACTTGGGAGAGCTGGGAAGTGACCTTGGGATTCTAACACAGTTCTCCGCTGAGAGCCAGTTCTGTGCTATACTTAGCACCGTGGTTTTTACATCAGATTTACGGACAGGTTAATAAAAAGTAAGTGCTCCTGATGTAATGTAGTGGCTTTGGTTGTATGAATGAAGGCCACGTAGATCAGTGGGAGTCTTCTTGCAACAGATCCGTGGGATCGGATCCATCTCTAGGGATGGGGAATTGTCTTCAGTGTTTAGAAGCCATAAGCTACTTGCAAAGATTATGAAGCTCAGAGAGAAAGATCAGGGTTGAATTTGCAGGTACTCCAAAAGAAGAATAAAAGATATTTCACGACATCTACAACTCCTTAGTTTTAACAGATGTGGTTAAAATGGTGTGGTGTTAGTGATGCCATGAAAAAAAAATCCCTTCAAAAGTAACTGGCAACAGAGCAGCTAAGATAAAAAGTCATTTAGAAAAATTTAAGAACTCTGGGCAAATAATAACTAACAGTGTTTCTTTTGACTTCTAGACATTTCTTTCTTCCTCTTTTCTACCAGTTTTCATGGAGCCAATCAAAACACATTTCTAATATATGTGCACACTTTTCATTGAGATGTTTCTCAGACTAGTGTCAAAACTTTAGTTTTCCATTTAATATAACACATTAGTATTATTCACTAGATAATAATGAACAACATGTTAATTAAATAAAAAAACCTTTTGCAGATAATTGGTAAAATAAGATAGAGGTTTACATCAAAACTGCAAGCTTCATTCAGGTCTACAGTTCTGTATATGATAACAGTCTTTGCAAAGAAATGAGTCTCATCTTTCAAAAGCCATCAGGTAAATAGTGAGAAGTACAACTTTATTTTTTAAAATAATGCTCAAAGACTTTTTTTTTTTTTTTTAATTCTAAATGCAAACTTTAGTATCTTCTTTCTAATTGGTCATTGGTGGTATGTCATTCTAAAAATGCCAGTCTCTTAGTTTGTGTGGAGTCTTTTTTGTGTTCAGTTTCACAGCTGATCACGTGATTTTCTTCTTTGTTAGTCAGCCCAGGTAAGAAAAATTGGCTTATATCCCTTATTGATTCTGCATTAATACAGCACTAGAAATGCCCTTGGCAGTCTTACAATTTGGTCTTCTGTTATTGTCAGCAACCGCATAAGATCAGCCCCTGAAACATTATCAAACTTTATCTTATTTTGATCTTTTTCTTTTCTTCATAATTCATATTGTATTTCCAAAACTAATTTTCTGATGTTTTGCAATAATTGTTTCATGATGTCAAGACAACTGTAAAGGGCTTTATTGCCAGCGATGTAAGAAGAGCCATATCCAACTTCACGTTTCCAGGAACTATTGGTTATGAGCATTTGGGGGAGAGATAGGGAAGGGCATGAAGCCTCGTCAGCTTTAATCATTTTAATGGACTCTGTTGAATGGTAGGACGTAAGTACCATGACTTGCAATGGCCACTACACCAGAGCTGTTTACTCTAGTTGTACTTGATTCATTATTCGTAATTTAGGTTCAGGAGAAAATGGTACCTTCTAGAGTGTTTGAGATTATCCTGCAATAAACAAGGTAGTGACTTCTCTAAGCCACTGCGAAGGCTCAGTCTTGGTAAGGACTGAGTCAGGTGTTATAAGTTACCTGTGATGATAAGGCTCTGGAAACCTGTTGGCTGAAGACCTTAGAAGGAAGATTTTTTCTGAATAAGATATCTTTAGAGAAATTTGGAGACAACTGAAAGGAAGGAATTTAAGTTCCAATTATAATGAGAAACAGTAAACGTCATGGGTTTTGCAATTTTTCAGTAGTGCAAAATAGGAGTGGGAGATAAAAGTGACACATATATATATTTTATGTTAGTCTGGTGTTTGTAGGGTAGGGAGTTCTCTGAAAAGATCAATATTGGTCATGTGTGTTATAAATTCATGTAACCAGTAATACGAGCATAAATTTAATGCTCTAAGATTTTCTAATTTCTTTTTCCTAGAGCTCTTGAACCTTTTCAGTCTTGAAACAAATATCGGAGGATTCAATGGAGTTGCAAAAGAAAGAAAACAATAGATGACAGAAAATCTATTTTGATCCCTGCTAATCATTACCATGCAGTGTTTTATCATTGTTTCACACGTGAAATTTTTGACTTTTAGAAATAAAGTTGCTGTGGTGAAGAATTATAAGGACAGAGCACGGTATTTTCCCCAGTAGAAGACACTTAAGTAGAAGGTTGCCGACTTTTTTCAAAAAGGACATTTTCTTCTTCATCACTTATAAAGTAGCTTTTTGTTCTAAATTCATAGATTGTCATTGCCTTATAAATTTTTGTTTCATTGATTCCTGTGATTCAGTAATTCCAAGGAGAAAGGTGAAGGTAAACAAATACCTGTTTGTCCCCATAGTGAAAGAATGAACTGGAGAGAGAGTACCAGACGCTAGAAACCCATAACTATTTGATGTTTAAAGTTGCATCTTATTTTTTTCTTTTACACTGCATAGCTCTTACCAACATAATATGTCCACTTTTGACTTCTGGCCCTACTTTACTCAGTATTACCCCAATACTCTACCATTTTCTAAAAATTTATTTCTGAGAACCTCTTCATTCCTCAGCATCTGCCCATGCAAAGTGGCTGTCAGTAACGAGCACTCGGTTTCTTTTCAGATCCTTCCATGGCGCACCTCCACATTCCCTTCAGATACCGTGGTTTTAATTCCCTCACCACCAGCATTGCTGAAACAGAAGGAAATAGAACACAGCAGCAGATTTAGGATTTTCTTCTGCTACATTCTTCTTGATCGTTTCTGTTTCTTTCTTCCAAATGTCCTAACTTTGTATTGACAGTCAGAACATCGAAGTAATCTTCCTTAAAAAATAAATCAAAACTAATAGATGTTCTGAACTAGCTACTGGGCAGGTGAAGTAGGTTTCAACACTTTGTGCTAGAGTGGATTTGCACTGTATTTATACTGTATTGATTCCACTTTTGGAGTTTTTACTGCTTGTTTAGAAGGGCCTGAATGCATTTCTTCCCTTAGTGAATACAAGTAGGTTTTGTAATCTGATTTTTTTTTTTTTTCCTTGCCCCCTCCTCTCTCATTTTCTTTATCAGTCACTAGTAACACCAGGACATTGCCCCAGTGAGCTGTTGCCCATGCTTGTCCTGTGCGTGTGCTAAAACTCCCACTGTAAAACTGCAAGGTTTTTTCTTCTATTGCGACACTTTCTATTTACTGCTGTATTGACAGGGGTCTCATTGCTTGAAGAGGGCAGGGTTTAGGATCCACTTTATAATATTGTATTCTGCCTAGGATTAGATAATCATGTTAGGATATTATATATATATATATATAGCAGAGAACTAGTGTTTTGTCAAAACATTTATGGTATCGCAGAGAATTAGGATTCCATTAAAACCTTTAATCTTTATATGCCACTGAAAAATAAAGGTATTTTCTGAATTTCTTTTTCAACTAGACAACTATCTAATGTTTACACATATTTCTGTCTGGCATTACTCAACATTGTCTAGCATAATAAGACATAGGCACCCTTTGATATTACAAATCTGTGCTAGAATTCTGATGTGAAACTGCACCAAAGAGAATAAACCAAACACCCTCTTTTCCTCTTACGTAGAAGATAGTATCAATATTTAGGCTTCCAGCTTCATCAACAATTATGAGAATTTTTTTAGAAAAATAATACTTCTCCTTCCTAAATCTGTTAGACTGAACGATGATAAAAGTTAAAAAAAGAGAGCAGGAATGAAGAGCTACTTAATCTCTCTCTTTTTTCCCTTCTCAGTCCCCGCCAACCTCTTACAAACTTTTTTGATCATTCATTACAAATTACAAACATCACAAACTTTAATCTCTGGCTCATAAACAAATTAAACTCTACAAACATGTAGGTGGGATTCAACATTGCTTATTATAAAGTCACCTTTTTCCACTTTAAATTCCTAAACTTATTCTGTTTTTGAACTTGCTAGACTACTTCATCCAAACAGGTAAAATAAATTCCAGCTACTTTTTCTGCATGGACAAGTAGTAGTATTTTGAGTGCTAAATTAATATTTTCCTTTGTATTCAAATATCTTGATTCCATTTATGCATCCAATGAAAACTGAAATAATTTAGAATCAACAGCAATTTTCTTTAGAACTATTACATACTCTTGCAAATTTACTAGCCTGATGTTCCTCTGCTGAAGTTTCATGTAAATAAAACAATCTGGTTTAGAAGCAGGTGAAAATGGAAGCGTACGTATACCATCATGTATGTATCATCCTCAAAGAATAAAACAGATCCTCTTCTGTACAATTCTACTTTTACCACAGTGTGACACAAATCCTTACAGAACAAATTTCCCTTTGGCTTTCCTCTTCCTTGATAGTTTCTTGGGTTATTCCATTGATTCCTTCCAACTTTTATAGAGGGCAGAATTTCTCCATTTAATAGCTTTTTTTTTTTTTCTTTCCCAATCTGTTTCTCTGTCTACCTTATTTAAGAAGAGGGGAAGAAAGATCCGTGCCCCGCCACCCTGCAAGCAAGAACAATGGTGTTTTTACCAAGAAATTTTGGACTCTGAAAGATGAGAATCCAGTGAGCTACTAAATCTTCTAGCTAGCTGTACTTCCTATATAGCCTTTTACCTAATGGTAAAAGATTCTCTGAACCCAGTAAATAATAATACCCTGTAGCTATATATTTGCAGTTCTTCAATGAGAAGAGCTACATTTCCAAGGGACCTTCTTAATTTTCATGTTTTATAGAATAAGTTCAATTGACGCTCTGGTGTTTGGCTATAACTCACATTTTATTTAAATCTGAAGTGGGAAAATGATCTGGAAGCTGTACTTATCTAAAAATGGTCAATGGCACACATGTCTGCTGGATCATGAAAACTCCCTGAGTTTGCAGTTGCAAGGCTCCATATTGTAAGCGTCCACCTTCTAATTGCTCCATAAAAGTGGATTAGATATTCTACCACTACAAGCTGTGTTTGGGAACAATGTGGTTTTTCCTTAGAGAAAATCTATTGAATTTTTGTTCTTGAGGATATTAAAGGTCTCTAATGATCTCTCAAAAGTAATACAGGGCAGCTAATTATCTCCTTGAAATAGTCTCAGTTCAGCTTTGTTGAAGTACATGAAGTTCTTATTACCAGTAAGAGGACAGGGAAAAAGACATCCGAGATCTTGCCCATGAGAAATGCATATTTACTAGTGCTCTTCAGTCAACTGCTTTGATTATATGAGGAAATTTTCCCTGCAGGTCCATGATTCATTATTACAGAGGAAGAAACGACCCTTTGTAGTATCCTGTAAATCAGCGGAGAGATCTTTTGTGTGATTTTTAGTATGACTATTTGGCTCTCTATAGGAGACTGACTACTGGGTCCTGAATACTTGAAGAAAAAACCCAAAACAAACCCAAAACAAAACAAAAAATGGGGTTGGAAATCCAGAGAAGGGAAAGAGACATATGAAACTCATTTACTGAAGGCTCTTACCTTCCTCTAGCTCTTTACCTTCTCTAACTTTGTGTGTTTAAAGCAGGCAACCTGCCATTTCTCTGCTCCATTCTGAAATCAGACACAGATCCTGTCAACTAAATGAATCCCATAGAAGCTAAATTAACATTGACCCTTCCTTGGCCTCAGCCAACAGAAGCCCATCAAGTAGCATGTAAACTACCTTTATCAAGGATGAGTTCTTTACTTTCCAGACTTTTGTGCCTCCTGCCTAATCTTTTGTCTTCGGCATCAGCATATTTCCTTTACTTTATTGTCTCCATTTGGACAAAAATACCCAACAGAGCTATCCTGTACGCTAGGTATTTTACACATGCATGAGAATTGAACAAGTAGGAGGTAGTAAGTGAAGCCCTCTGGAGGTTGTTGGAAGTTGGCTGCTGGTGATATCTTTTAGGATACCAGCAAGTCACCAGTATAGAGTGCACATAAAATGAAGACAAATTTCCCTTCACTTTCTCTGCCATTTTTCATTCATTGTGTCTTTAGGAAAAGACAGTGAGAGAAAGTGAGAAGACAGTTCTCCTGACAGATAAGAATTAAGGTGAGCACCACCAAGAAGTCATTTTTTGTTCTACTCTTTGAGTAAACTTGCTCGCTTCAGAAAGAAAACTTTTGCATTCTCTGTCCTGTCAGAAATATTGACTGTAGCATCAGATATCAAATGATTTCTGAAGATTTTTTTTCTTTAAAACAAAAAGCTGACATCTTTTAACTGGCAGCAGAGAGTCAGAATGAAACAAAGTTTGTTCTATATAAGACAGTAATAGCTAGTATTACTGTTAAATTAAAATTTACCCAGATTTAATACCTAATATCTGATACTATCTGATTATTATAAACTGAAAGTATGTGTTACCTGATGTGAGTAAATTAGTACTATTACTATTAACATTTGCTAGTATTATGTAAAATAACTGCATGAGGTGTTTAGTCATCAGACTTAGGAACAGAATTTATTCTAGTAAATGTAACTGCAAGGAACCAGATTTTTCTTTTATTCTTTTCCTTTTTCTCAAACTGAATCTCATTATAGCAAGTTTGAGTTTGATAATGCTTTTAGAGATGTCATCAGGAACACATCCCAATTTGTCCTGTAAAACTGGCTAATATACATTTGTATGCAAAATGCAGAAGCAGATCTTACAAGATACACACATCCAAGAAAAGGGTGGATAGCACTTAGTGTTACATGCATTATTTATGGCCTTCATTTGGCTTTTAATCTGTGTAGATTCTGTGAATTGTTCTGGACTGGTATCTCTGGAGCATCTAGTTTGCTCTATATGCAGAAAACAGAAGAGCTGCAGATGAGCAGCGTGTGGGGAGAGGAACGTTCCTAAGTTTTTCAGGATCAAGGGAGAAATTAGGAATATAATGAAGCATTTGACCTCTGAGTAACAAGAGACAATTCAGTCCAAATCGGATGAAAATTTCCCAGCAAAAAGAGGTAGTCTTTCTGTACAAAAATTAAGCACTGTGCATTAGAGGCCTGATGCAACCAGTCTTTCCAGAGATTTCAGGGCATTTATGGTGGGATCTTGAAGATGGCCCCTGTGGTTTTGTACTTTTGTGGCATCTAGCTAGTAGTCAGACTCCAAGAGCTGCTTTCACTTGGGCTGCGTTGTTCTGGGTTTTATTCAATTTGAGCTATTACATGTCATAAAGTCGCAATCTTTTTCTCACGCCAAACATGTCTGTTCTTAGTCAAGTATGTCCTCAGCAATCCTGTCTTGTAATTAAGCTATTTAATGACCCTAAAGACTATTTGAAAACCCTATATAATAGGTAAGCCCTTGATTTAACATAATTAAAAAATAAAAGTAAATTATTTTCCCTCAAACTCTCATGCCTTATTTTGAAACTGGCCTTAAATACTATTTAGAGGTAAGGAAATGGAATGGAAAATTCTGCAATCCTTTTTACCGTCTCTGGCAGTCTTCCAAACACAAAGCCCAAAGCCAAATATTCATTTTAAGCATATTTTGTTTGGAAAAGATGCTTTAAGCAAATTAATTCAGTTTAACTCTGGAACACTTTAATAGTATGTGGCTGCTGATGTTGATTAGAATAAATATTGTGCATTTGAAACATAATAGTCTTGTCTGTACCAACACGTAGTTACTATACACTTATAAAAGGATGGAGTGGACTGACTCCAGTACTGAGAAACTTTAATAACTGTTGGGATTCCCACATTAGTGTAAAGCATTCAGTTTCTATGTGTCTGATTATTCTCCTTTGTGATTATGGGAACTTTTTTTTTTTACTTCTGAGAAATTCATTCAAAATTTATTTAGATCCATCGAAATCTGTGTCCAGAAGTTGAATTTAAGAAAGTAAAAGTTTTGGAGCAAAACCACCCCCTCTCATCCATTCCGTACAGATGGTAGGTCAGATGTCTTTGATTTTCACCATCACTTTGCAGAGTTGCCTCTGATACGGGCATGTATTTGACATACAATTAAGCACATCTAATGTCTTCTCGTGGGAGAATCTTACGTTATGAGGATCCTTAATGTAATTTTGAGAAGCCTTTAACAACAAAAGGCTTTAGAAAGTTGCAGGAAATCATTGTTATCACTGTGCAACTCCATTCTGAAATCGAGTTGAGGTATGGCTTCTCCTTCAGCGGTGACCTGCTGTCCCTCTCCTGGCCGTCTGCTGCGCACACATGGACACCTGGGCTGGATCCTTGAAGTCGGACATTCACCTAAATCAGTACCCATCTGTGAAGTGAAATCCTGAGTTTTATAGCTTTGTCTATGACCCTTTCCTTAGCTTTTCTCAGTCCATTAATGAAATAATTATTTTGATTTGCCTTGGACATCACTCTGTGTAAATTGTGCTCTAACACATCAAATTACTCACCGAGGTCAGTGTCAATCCCTTTTGCCCCAGACAGTCAAACTGTTCCCTCTGCTGAAACTTACACAGTAAAATGAAGACAGTAATGTGAATGCCACTTACTTCTAGCAGGTAATTAATATCCAGATCCCAAAAACAACTGAAAGGAGATCCCCTCCTTTCTCCCGCAGCCATTAAATTTTCAAATATGAATATTAAGAAGATATACTCCATTTACAGCAATAGATATCACAGACAGCAGGCCTGCAGTTATAACTGGACAGCTGAAACCCTGGCAAATGCCCTTTTTGCTTCTCTGAAGAAAAGACGGTGGTTATCTAAGATACATGGTACATCCTGCAAGCTTTTTATGCCAGGCTCAGTTCTTTGAGGATCACTTAGCTAACCCTTCCAAGGGTCTCGTCATCAGATTGGCTAGCTGTGACCTATAGGTACTTTTGTGGAAATTAATAATTGCTATCTAAGTAAAATGAGGACAATTTTCTTCCGTTCTACAAGAATATCTAACAGGAGAGGCAAATTAAGTAACCTGATATGGTAGGTACAGACTCCAGTTTTTGTTTGAATATTATATTAAAATTTTATCTATAAAGGTTCCATTGTAAGACTTTTCTAGAAGTTAAATTATTTGTGATCTTTCAAAACAGGAGATGCAAATGTAATGTTAATAATTTGGGACAGACCATTCTGTCAGGTTTTTTGTGCCTTCATGTAAATATGCTTATGAATAAAATCCAGTGCAAGTGAAAACCATTATTTGAACATGGTATGTTTTGAACATGACAATATACTGAACATACTGGTTTTAAAAGCTTTTTCCATAATTGGTCAGCAGCTCTTTAAGGAAGTCCATTTTTTGCAGGAAACAAAGTCAGTCAGCTGAGGATGCCATAAAACCAGTAATGCTATCAGGACAAAGTAGGGCTCTTATCTCAAAGGGATTGATTGATTGATAGTCATTTCATGGACACAGTTATTTTTAGAAATTCAAATTAGTTTCCATTAAGCTATTGCTTTTAATTATATAAAAAAATAGAATTACTGAAATTGAACCCTTAACGTGAGATTTAATAAGGTGAGTATTGAAACTCAGAAATAGTTTGAAAAATAGTTTGCTTTAAAGCTTTTATGTTGTTCTGATTTGAATAGACTCTTCCCCTCAAAATTCAAACTAATATTTTAACCAACAATAGTTTATATCTTTAAATGACCAAGACTGAAATACGACTTCAAAGATAATTTGAGAAATGTATTTACATTAATTTGGTTTGCATTCTGAAATTTTTTTAAATACTTCCAGTCTAAAATTTGGTTTTCAAAAAACATTTGAAATGTAAAGATAATAAATTCTTTCTTGAACCACTACACAAATGATAGGGCCTGAAAAAGGCAGAATTAAGAAATAGAATGTTTGAAGTACTAATCCATACTGATCTTATGTATGATTAAAGCCCTGTTTATCCAAGCAGTTTTCATCTATCTACATTTTTGTTTAAAATTAGAACAAAATAGCTTTGTCTACTTTTGAAAGCACTTTGTGGTGCTCTTGTCTTCCCAAAGATATTTGTGCAATGGCTTTTCAGTTCCTGCTGTCTTTTTAAGAAAGGAGATGTCAAAGTTGTGTCTGCAGATAAATGAAACACACAGGTGATACGTTTACACAGAATATCTAAAAGGTGGTTCTATGCTCATCCAAGATACAAACCTCACTTTTGGAATTAGCCAGCCAGTGCCAAGAAAGAAACACAGTATTAAACTCAGTACAATTTTATATTAAGGTTTCAGGTTTAAGATTTAATATATTAAATTAAAATTTTCATTAGTAGTACAGATTTTTAAAAAACAACAAAGAAAACTCATAATCAAAACCAGGAAACTTCTACAACAGGGATATTCTTCAGGTCTCAGAATTGGAGATGCAGAATACCAGTGATTCACTGTGGGTTGCATCAGGTTGTCAGGGTTTTGAGGGCTTGCGTATGGAAAGTGGGGGTGGATGCTTGTACCCACCTACATGTCTGTATACATACTTCATTTCCTATTTCCAACTCATTATTCCATTTGGATGAATTACTTTAACATTTTTTTTGGTAGGCTTTGGTTTTGAATTAAGAATTAATTTTTTAATTTCAGGGGTTTTTTTTCTGGATAAAGCTGCTTAGTTTTAATGTACTTTTTAAATTCTACTGCCAAACCCATGTTATTCAGATGCAATAAGAAGGTAATTTACAACTTGATTATTTTTGTTTATGTCTTCAGTACTCAGTTTTTAAAGGCCATAATGTCACTGTAACCATGTAACTATTGCTAACAGATTTGGCAATTGTCATCGCAAAGAGTAATAGAATAGTATTCTGCAAGGTGCTTGAGTGCTCAGTTGGAAAGGTTATTATATGATCTTGGAAAAACATTGGGTTTCTTTATTGCCTTATGTCAATTGATTTGTTAGCTACTGGAAGAAAAGAAACAAGTTCTGTATGTTTTCTTTTGAAGGAAATGTGTTAATAGACACTTTGCTAACACAGACAAGTCAAAGTGATCAGAAATTTCAAAACAGATGTTTATAGGAGAAAAAGATCAGAAAGCTGTAACAAAAAAAAATTAAAGAAAAATCACCTCCTTCCTTTTTGCTCATGTAGTTTTTATAATGTATTGAACAGAGTGTCAAAAGCCTGAGGACAAATAAAACATGGGTGTACGGTATCTGTAGACGACTCAGTATAGAGAGAGCTTTAGGAGCTTATGGATATTTCTGTCAAAGAGACGCCAAAAAAAAGCTGAAATGAAAAATGCTTCTTTGATTATTTTTTTCCCAATTCACTCATTAGGCCACATGCAATGATGGAGTTTGTCACTAGATTCAGTGACAACAAGTTTTGGCCAAGGTAAATAAAAAAGAATGGGAAAAGTGGTTTTATGCTGTTGCAGGTGTCAAGATGCATACAGAAAAGGGAGATGCCATTACTTCACTTCCTTGGATTTCCATATTGCTTGGAACGTTTGCTTTTGATGAGCAAAAGTTCTTAAAGATGTTAAGTTGCTGGGACACACTGGAGTTTTTTCACACGGAGGAAAAAAAATACTTGGAAGTTAAATAGTAAGTAAATTATCAGTATTCGTTGTGGATGAAGTGACTACAAGTTTCCATGGAGAGTGCCTATGTTGGGTCCATATTCTAAAAATCATTTAGAATAAAGGTGCAAATAGTGAGAAGACATAAGGTTTTTTGATGATTCTATGAATGTAAAGGCAACAGCCAGTTGTGAAATGCTGCATAACTTTGTGCTACAGAATATAAAATTCAGATTCAGTGAATACGAAGCACATAACTGGCTGAAGAACAACCTTCTTTTGCTTTCTTTAATATGAAATTTTTTTTTTTTGTTGCATCTAAAAGTAATTTAGAAGATTGCCTTTTTAAATCTGTCATTGATGCATAGTGTTTAAGATCTTCAATTGGCTAAATGGGAATTTTTAATCAAGAAATGTAAACAAACTGATCAAGAAAATGAGAGAGAAAATTTAATATTTATAAATGCCTAGTGAGAAAAAGCTATTCTAACTTTACATATACAATAACGAATATTTTTATACTTACCATTCACCAATTAATAATAACCTTTCTGTGAAAATACTCACTAAATGCCCAGGCCAAATAAACAAAAATTAAATCCTAGGAAACAGGGAGGACAAGATAGGGAATATTATGATGATGATGATGCCAGGCCACAAATATTGTGTCCAGTTTTGTTTCTTGGGCTCTTACCCCTCTTCTCCAAAATTTCAGAGAAACCTAGGAGAACTGGTACTTAAGGGCAAGCACAAATATGCCTTTTATTTTTTTTTTTTTTTTCTCTGTACAAAGACTGGCCCCATGCTCTGCAGCTCTCATGGTTTAAGGAGAATCTTACATGATGGGGTAGAAAGGGTAAGAGTAGATAGTGTATATTCATAGTGGATGGAGTTGACCATGACATCTCACACATCTGCAGAAAAAAAATTGAGAGAAATGTTTTGGAGAACATTTCAAGAATTGCATAAAACTTTTTTAATATAACAATTCACTTTTCTGAGAATTCACTTTTCTGAGCCTTGCCCTATTCATTACAAAAAGGAATAGAGCAAAGAATATGATGAACAACTGTGAAACTTCTGTTTTCTAGAGGAAGCTATAGATACTGTTTGATGAAATTGTGTGGAAAAATTTGAGAAACAAATTTTAAATAGGCTGGTTTAAATGTTTCTCTTCACAGCACTGATCTAGAATCTGGGCCGAGCCGTAGGTGAAATTGTCTCAGAGTCTAGTTACATTTTACATTGTGTTTGGCAGCAAAATTTAGTTTAAGAAGTTTTCACTTCCTTAAGTCTTCGTTTCCTACTTCAGTGTCTGCTTCCTGACCTATCATCATTTTGTTAAGGCCCTCCTTTTTTTTCTTTTTAACTAAGACTTCACACAAGTGAAGGATATTACAGGTATTTATCTAATACTTATTTGCTAGAGACTTGGTTAAAAGTCACACTCTGTACCACATAAAAATAGCTGAGTACTGTGAGAGAAAGGTAGGAGATAAGAATGATCTAATACAGCTAGTAGCTATCTATAAACCAATTGTGAAGTTCTTACTTTTGTAACAAAGGAAACAAAAACACCAGCTGGGTTTGATTTCATTTTTTTTGTCCTAATGTTGATAAATTGAGAAATAGTGTTTTTTTGTTTGTTTAATAGTACTTCCCCCCTTTGAAGCTTGCAGTGTAGCAAAGTCTCGTCGCTTCTGTTTCTTCAGACATCAAACCTTGTGTCTTCAGTCGTCAAGCCTTTATAATACAGAGGAATCTAGACAAACTGGCACTATAAGTCAAGTATCTGAGTTCAGTCATCACGAAGCAGCTCAAGGGATCAGAATTTTATGGGTAAATATGACTTTCAAATCTTGATCTGTGTTAATCAAGCAGAAAGTGCCATTATTGCTGTTTTCTGTGAATGATCTCTCTATGGCTGAGTTCTTGTGGTCCAAGCTGTTAAAGAGATACCAGGGGTATGAGTACTTGTAGGCAGACTCTGCGATTGCAGTTAATGTTGACAGACTACAAGGCAAGCAGGCTAGAGCTGTTCGGCGTTTATGGTAACATAAACAGGGAAATTAGGTAGGTTCCGAGTCCTAATAGCAAGAAATGTTGGGAACAAGGCCAATTAACGGGGGATTACAAACTCCAAAGGCTGGTGATGGGTTGAAATACCAGTAATGAAGAGGAGGGTTTTATCAGATGATCCAGTCATCTGGGTGACTGAATACAGTGAGAAAAGGGCTTGACTTACAGGCTAGTAGACAAAGACAGCAAGCATAGGCAGTGTGTGAAACTATTTAAAAGTGAAAAGTGTGTAGTAGGTGTAAAGAGCAGTTTATTTTAGGAACAGAGAAGGTGAGAAAATTCATTTAGAAAATCCCGAAAAGAATCTTGTCCTGTCAAGCAGTAAAAACTGATAAACACTTTATACTTACAGACTTTTTAATTTATAAAAATATTTGTATGCAGTGCTCCAGGCACATTTATAATCCTCTCTTTTAGCACATATAAAAATGTAAGTTGACCCAGTGTCAACATCTACCAGTCTGTTAGCAATGGAAGAAGTGATCAGCTTTTCTGTTTTCATGGGCTGGCTGTTAAAAATCCATGTATAATGTAACTTTCTTGTACATTGTGCTTCCCTGATATGTAGACACTCTTCATGTAAAACTTCAGGTTGAATCATCTGCAATTTTAAGAGTATCCTCGCATTGTCTTATTTCTTTGCATAAATGTAACCATTAAATACTGGATAGAGTTATGGAAAAACAGTCACAGGAGAGTGTTAACTTCTCTTTGTTATTCTCAACACAAGTCCTTGTGTGCCAAAAATAACAATAACCATAGCTCAACAAGAGTGTCATAAATTTTCTGGCAAAACAGTTGGGAAGGATACACGCTCCAGTTTAGGGAGATTTTAATGAAAAATGATATACTAAGGGCAATTTCTCTTCTATAATGAGGGAACTTTCAATTTCCATTGATCTCAGCTGTAGATGTATCATATAAGAATCTTGTAAATAACGAGATTTAAAGCATTAAGCTAAAGTTGACATTTTCTCTCTTAAATTTAGCTGTAACTTGTCACCCTATTTATATACTTCATAAAGCACTAGGCAGCTTTGCATGAGACTATTCCCAGTAGGAGATCATAGAAAACTCCATCTTCCAAACACTCTTACTCAAATCACAAAAAAAATGCAGTGTTTAAAAATAATTTTAGCCATGTTTTCTTCTTAAGCATCCTTCAGTTGCTTTTAGTTGTGCCTAAATTCACCTAAGTTATGGTTGTTCTTTCTCTGTTCCTCATCATCTGGAGTGGTCCTATTATGCTTATTTGTTTTCTTTCAAGCCCTGGTTTCTACAAAATATATTAAAATCTGTAAAGAAATGCTTACCCTTTTCCTAAGGTGCTGTGTGATGGTTGAGGAAAAAAAAAAAAAGAGCACAGAGTAAAAGATTATGGTCTGACTAGTAAATACCGCAAAGATTTCTGTTTTCTTGCTCATATTCAGTTTTTAATGGTTAATTGAAAGGGGTGATACTGAAACAGTCCTTGTTAATCAAGAGTTAGAAGCCACGGAGTGCTATAAGGTGTACAGAGAAAAAAAATAGCAGTTGCAAGCAAATCCCCTACCGCTCCTGGCAATATGGAGAAATACTGCATATGCTGGAAAAGCTTCAAGCGGTACTGTATATTAAAGAAGCATGGACAAACTGGAAAATGACCTTTGCACACAATCATGGCAATCACAAAGAATCTAGTTGTATGATACTTAATAGATTTCCTAAAGATAGTAGGGGAAAGGAAACCCCTGTGAAATAGTGAAAATGAGAATCATTAAGACAAAGTGGGAAAAGGAATTATGAAATACATGCACATGAGAATAACACAGAATGACACAGAAGCAGGGAGATTTGGTGTAGACTTTTAACTGTTGACTTGTGAGTATTCCAGAGAGAATTCTTCAGATAAAAGGTAATGTCAAAGACCTATGGAAACTGAAGAAAGAAAATCAGGCAGTTTATTAAATTAGCTGTAAACATAGCCATTATGCTAAAACTCCAAAGAATGCAAGAAAATGTGGAGGGTTTTTTGTGTCAGAAGATATTTCCAGAGCAAATCCAAAGTCCTTTTTATAAGCACACAGTGATGAAGGCAACTAACCCAGATGAAGTAACGTTCAAATAGCACATGATACTGGGACAGTCGATATCAGAATGTGCAATAGATAAACTGAAAGTCTGCAAGTGAATGGTTTGCTTTTGTCTCTGAAAGGCTCTAAGGAAAGAAACCTTAGTTTATTGTCACTGTTAAGCATTGAGAATGTGCACATTGATCTTACGTACAAAAAGACAAAACCAAAACAGGTCTGAGGGGGTACACGCAGGCAGGTAACTCATCGTCAGTCTTTGCACTAGTAGCTAGTTTCATGAAGAGTGCACACTCTGCAGATATAAAGTCAGCATGGATACAGGTGTGTTGCTGTTATCTTCATTAAAAATGTGTTTATAAGAATTCAGAGCCTTCCAGTAACTGATTCTTTTAAGATGCAAAACCCACAGTGTCTGGTACATTAAAAAAAAAAATCCACAAACGGGAAGGAGTCTCTAAGAGCTGCAAAACATGACAGCAGCTAGCCTCATATAGAAAGAGAAGAATTGATAGATTTGAATAATGTCCTGGTATTTAGAGAGAAAAAGTAGAGCTCTACAGCTGTGTAAGAACTCCAATACATTATTTAAAAAACAAAACCAAACTTTGAGTTGCCAAGAGGAAGTAGAAGTGAAACACTACTGGGCTTTTCAGGAGGTTAGGTGGCTTCTCCAGGTTTTTGGCAGGTCTCTTTAAGGGAAAAGACCACTTTCACATTGCCCATTATTTCTTCCCAGCTGCCTTTCATAATGTTATGTGCTTGAAATGCAAATCACCTGGGATGGCAGCCTTGGACTGGTGTGATGTGGGCCTTATTTGTACAGAGCAGCGCTGCTCTTGAACATCAGTAAAGATGGAGGAATTCAATGGAGAATTAATAACCTCAGACTGAATTAGACCAAATTTCAATTTTAGCATTTTATTTTGGAAATCCATTAACCTCAAAGATGTTAATGTACTGGAATCTAAAGATAAGAACAGAGTTCAAAGCTGTTAGAAATACTGAACTATGTCAGCAGGTTCTGTTAGTGTTGTAATAAAATATGAATTTGCCTAAAACATTTCCAGACGGCCACCCTTGTGACAAGGAAGCCAAAGAATGAAATTCAGTGATTTAAAGCCTATTTCTGCTGGTTCCATCGTTACTTTTTTTTTTTTTTAACCCATTGGTAGCACTCATACATATCCTACAAACATATCTAGGAGCAGCAGAAATAGAGTATTACAGAACATATTATTTGTCATTTTTGTACATCAAGAATCAAGCCAACTATAGAGAAAATTAGTGCAAAATCAGGATAAAACAATTAACTTAAGCATATAAATGAGCAAGATTTATTAATTCCATTTAGAAGCAGAAACTGATCACGTGTTGTCTTCTAATATTGGATAAACACTGGATAAACATATGCTAATATTGATCATAAGAAGTGCCCTGTCTCTTGTCTGCTGAAAGGACATTTCCACTGCAATATTGGGGAAGATTTCTGAAATGCCTTGAGAGATTGGTCAAAATACGTTATGCCTCTACTAATGCAATCTGTAGAGTTACTGAATCAGGTATTCGTATTAGTGGTAGATTGTTTCTATCGTATTGTTTTCATTAAGAAGCTTGAAAGAGAGAAAGAAGTAATTTAAAAGTAAAACTTCCATGAGGTATGGTGATTACACAGTAATGCTAATGTCTTTAAGAGTCTTTATTGTAACTTTTCATTACCTTATTGAGGACTTAATACTGAAATCAGGTTTCTTTTAAAAAAAAGATAATTCTATTTTTACGGAGCTGTGCAATCTGGAAAAGTACTATTGATAGTTGTGAACAAAAGGTTTACACTATGGTAATATCATATCAGGTTATTGGTTTGCTGCATCTGGTTAATGCAATAGTACATCCTTATGAACCCACAGGCTCCTCAGAGCTCTATTACTGCATTGTAATTGTAGATTTCAGAGGTAACATGAGAAATTATTTTTACTCCCTTTATTCACTTCCTCCCCATTCATAAAGGCTAGAACTTTAAATTCTCATTAAACTTAAAACAAAAAAAAAATCTGATTTGATTATGTGTGTTTAGGACCTGGGGTTTTATGACTCAGTCTATATACTCTTTCTCTACTTCTGACCATGGAACAAAGTGTGTGCTGAAGTACAGAAATTTAATCTCTGTCGTGTCAGATGCTAACCTTAGCTGGCTAGCCGATACGCACAGAGCCAGAATCTGCCTATAATAGCACCCAGGAGTTAGTGAATTAATCTAACCTGATGAAGTGTGTCTCCTCAGTGCATAAATCAGCTGGAATAATGTCATTGATATGGAAGGAGGATGTGGAGAAAAAGAAGTTTGAAATGAGCCACAGCTGAGAGAAACCTGCTAATGGATAGGTCTTAATATTAAGTAACTGTGAGCAGTCAGTGGGAGTCAATTTGGGCTGTTTGATTTCCTCAAGGTTCTGTGGTATGTATTTTTTATTTAAAAAAATAGTTAAGTAATATATACTGCAGTATAAGTGAACCATGACTGTTTTCATCCACGAGTTCCTTGTGTGTAATATGCATGTTTATATTTGCAATACCTTTTTAACACTTCAGTATTTTGAATCACACCCATCCTGACTCCAGTTGCCAGTTAGGTGTAGTTTGACATTATCATAGAAGAATTGGAAGAATGCAAACTATCAATAGGAAAATAACAGTTAAACACTTTGGCAGTTAAACAAATTATGTGCAATTTTTATAGCAAATTATTCTCGTAATTTCCACAAACCTGGCTAATTCAGAACTCTAACACTCTTCCTATAGAAAGGTTAGAAAATTCAGTACACCTGTGTTACAGCAAGGGGAGTGTGCACAAAAAAGGAGGGATTACAGAAACCACCAGTCAGTTCTATATCATGTTTTGATACTTTAAATAGTTCATGCATTCCAGCAAATTTCCTGTACTACCAAAGCTGGATAATTTGGATACTTTTCTAGTTCAGGCCATCATTAGATGTTTATTAGTATAAAGTCGTTATTGCTAACTATTACTTTAAGAATGAATGTCACACAGGAGACAAAGTAATTTAATAAATGTAAAATTTTAGACTATTTTATTCCCCACAGACAAAAATTGGTCTTTTCTCTGTGGCTCACAACAGGTTTAATAGATGCAGAGAGAAGACAGTGTGCAATAAAGTGTGAAGCAAAACATTAAATGCGAATAAAAAGAAAAATTTCTCTTCAGTTATTATAGTTTCAAGCTTTTAAATGGCATGGCATGGCATTCTAAATTTATATTATCATAACAGTTAAGCATGCAAGGTTCTCCAAAGCTCACCCAAAGACTAAGTGGTGTTAGAAACATGTATTCTCACAGCAACTGTTTGTGCAGCAGACGCAATATGTTAAAAAAGAAAAATTCATAAAATTTAGATAGGAGTTATTTCTTTTTATGTAGTGAGTGACAAAGCAGAATTAAGAGCTTTGGTCCTGGGTTTTCTCTCAGCTTCAATGGGTGAAAGCTGCTCCTTATGGTGTGAGGATCTGCAAGTGCTAAACAGCTGAAAACAAGAGCTTATTGGGAGCTATTCATTGAAAAATAAGGTTATGGTTTAAAAAAAAAAAAAAAAGTGAATTTATAAAGATGAAACAATTGCCAGGGCACTCAGGAAGAGGAAGAGAAAAGTGTGGTGGGTGACCTTGGGCTGCTGACAGACGCCCACCCTGGTGCTCTCTGTCTCCCTTCTCAACAGGACGGTGGGAGAAAATCAGAAATCAAAAGCTCATGGGGTGAGATAAAGACAGGAAGATTACTTACCAGTTACCATCACAGGCAAAATAAACTCTAGGGGCTGCAGGGAACTATCTGCTCTGGGCCTGGAGCATCTCCTCCCCTTTCTTCTTCCCCGGCCTTGCTGTTCCCAGGGCCTTTCCCACGCTTTTCCCCTCACCCCTCACTGCCAGGCAGTGTTTTACCCTTTCTCAGAGATGCTTTCCCAGTGGCATCACTCACTCCACTGGTGGGCTCAGCTGTGGCCTGTGGTGAGACTGGCTGGAACTGGCTGGAACTGGCCATGAGTGGCACGGGGCAGCCCCTGGCTGCTTCTGACACAAGCTGCCCCTGCACCCCCCTGCCAACACCTGGAGACCTACACCTGGTACAAAAGGTTTGTGGAAAAAATGAAGTAAATTTAAAATTCTTCTATTACAGTATCTCTGAGACCAACATCTGTTATGCTAAAATTACTTCAAGAAGTTAAGTCTATAAAGAAGCATAAAATGTAAAATAGTTTCAAAATTACTGAAACTTTTTTTCTTACTTAACAAAATCATTGAGACTTTTCCATCCCAATTCAGGGCAATGTGCATTCAAAATCTGAAATACTCAAGCCACTGGCAATTTTTCCTGTAAAGCATTAGTAAAAACTAAGCTGACCATCAGAAACAAAAATTCACAGTAAGCGAAAGAGAAAGAAGTGAGCCAATATAACACCATAATATTTGTTTGAAATGCAAGATGAAAGGGTAAGCATTCGATGGTAGTAGATCCGCTAGAGCTTTCCCCCATCTCTGTATCCTTTGTAATAGAGGTACAGATTCCCCTAACTATAAGAAGTAAAAGAAGTTGTAGGTTATCACTCTTCATCACTTTTTCTTTAATCGCCATGTAAAGATGATTAATTTCAAGCTCTTTCAAATATATAGCATTCACCGTGCAGGGTGGTAGAAAATCAAGACCATCTCAAGAAGCTGTTTCTTACATACTGCAGAACTTTACTCTTTTTTTCTTTTCCCAGTAGGTTTTCAGCAAAATCAGCCAAATTACATTAGCTATGCTTTAAATTTCAATTTCCACACTTCTTTCGTTCTGTATCTCACTCCTTTTTTCATCTCACCACCTAACTTCCTCAGATTTTAAGTGTAACGAATCTCAAACTCCAGTGAATAAAGGAAAATAGAAAAAGAGGAAACTATCATGAGCCTATGAATTTGTGCTTCCCAGGTTCAGAAAGTTTTCTGTGACTTGATGATATCCAGCCATTTTTATAGTTATTAGCCGATACCGGTAGTCTACACAATCTTTCTCACTATCCATCAATAGTTACTGACCCTAGAGAATACAGTGGTGGAAGTGAAAACTACAAAAACTATAAACTGATAACGAGTACGGATTCTGCTTTCTCAAAAGGATCTGTAAAACTGTTGCCACCATCAGGGTACAAAGTGCTTTCCCTCCACAGAACTTGAATCAGGTTATACCATTTGTGTTTCTGTAATTCTAGCCAAAACTGTTGGCATAAATCTTATGAGCATTGTTCAGTGTCTGTCGGCTGAGACAGGCTTATTTTTGTGAAGCTGCTAAGACTGACCTTGAAACTTTAGTGTAGTCTAACGGATGATCGTGGCTACCTGGGAAAGAGGAGATCTGGCATCTGTATGGCACATAAAAATACCCCTTATTTTTAAAAAAATGTGGAGAATTTTCTGGACACATCATAGGCAGAAAGTTGTGTCGCAGCAGACTTGTCCTCTGATTGCAGTGAAAACATAGTATGACTGAATATAACTGTTCTCATTTTCACATGTAGATACAATTTGAGAAGCCATGAAGATTTAAGTTTCTTGGACTGTGAATGCTTTTTGTAATCTATTTCTTAGAGAGTATGTCCCATATGCTACCTTCCATCCATGTTTTTTCATCTGCATAGCCCTTCTATTTTTGATGAGATTTATTCTTGTCTTTGAAGTGGCCATCTTATCGTGGTTTTTTTTCCATCTAAAAAAAAGTTAGTAATATAGTCAAAATCTTACCATCTGCCTCTAGCTGTTAGACTTCCACAGGATATAGTATCTGTCCAAATTTTACAGACTTGCTTTCATTTTCATAAATAACTTTTGCCTGGATATTGTATTTGGAAGACAGAAGTTACAGTTTTTCATATCTATATTCATGTATTTTAACCTTAGGTGTCTTTTTATCTTAATCTTAAAATAAAAAGGCCTGCCTTCCAAAAATCCAGCTTCTCCATTTCACTATAATGTTTTTCTGCAATGATTGATATACAAGAGAATCACAGCTTGTGGCCTAGGTAATCAAATATTATAGTTTTCTTCCCTGTAAGTCCTGTATATACTCTTGAAGTTTATAATGAGCGAACACTAGCCCAGAATCTTCTTGCAAAAACACCATTGTAAATACTGCATCACTCAATTTAATGCCGGATCTTTTGTAGATTACCATGTGGGGTTATCTGTGTTTTGCAGCACTTGATATTAAATGCTAATGAAAAAAGCATAAAATCATTACAGATATGTTACAAAAGTTTAGTGGAAATATTTATGGAGGATTAAAGCTTCATAATGAATTGAAATAACAGAAACCCGATTTTTTACTGTAAATAATCTGTATGAAGTTTAGTTTATATTAAACTGTGATGCCATTTGTGTACGTTGAGTTCCATTTGATAAGAATTGCTTAAACCAAATGTTATTTATGAGAATATTGTATTTATACATATTATTTCACATGTATTTCACAATTTATATGTGAAAACTGTATTATAAGGTGTGAGAGAACAAATGTTCTTTTCTTTTTTTCTCTGGGGATAACCAGAATCAACAGCATTAGAAGTGGTTTTACACGTCAGATTTTGCTGTCCCCTTTGTTTCCCAAGATCTGCGTGCTTACTTTTTAAATTAAGGTAGCATAAAATAAATTTGCAATCTTTTTTGGACCAGAAGAACCTCATAAAAATGATCTCGCTTTGCTTCATTACAACACCTGCTTGCAATAAGATGGGATCTTATCTATTTCTGTAATAAAATGCCATGGTAGAGCTGTGCTCTTAATTATCCTGCTAAATAATGGGACACATTTAAAGCCTTTCCACTCCATCTCCCAGTGCTCATTAGTGTCATTTATGAGTTATTTGTCTGCCAGTTTTTTGCTTTTCCACAAAAAAAATAGTGTTAAATGCATATTCTGATATAAAATGAATGCATAATTAATAGTCCCTCCTGTTTCAGAATTTACTCTTTAATAACAGAAGAAATGCCAAATGTTTTACTGAAAGCCAATACGCTGATAAGTAACCTAGGTATCAATATTTCAATGTACCGTATTGTTGGGGGAAAAAAGAAGTACCCTGATACAGCAGTTTTAATAGATTAAACAATAACAATTAGATAATGGTTTTATAACTCTTCTTGTTCACTTGGCAAGTAGAACAAATGAAGTATTTTTCAGTTATGATAAATTTACATGTACATTGTCTATCAGATAGCTGATACAGAATGAATGCCTTATGAAAATATACGATGAGTTGAGTATTGTAGCTATTAGAAAGTCTGAATTCTTAAACTTGCAACTGTTAGTTGGTAACAGGGGGAGTTAAAACCACTAAATATTTTGCTACTAAATATTTTTTATATTGCAGAAACTTATGTAACATCTAAAAAGTTATTGGGAAGTCTTTACAGCAGTAAATATGAGTTAGGAGTGATTGATTAAAACTTTATTGATAGAATGTTAATATCAATAAAAAGTTTTTAAACTGACAATAGAGCGTACATCACAGCATTAATCATTACGATATCTTAAAATAAACACATATATCAATTCAGTTAGCACACTTGAACTGTGTGATATTAAATGATGAGAGGAAATTTTTAAATGGAATTCTGTTAAAGAAAATATCTAATTTCCTTTAATATATGCTTTCAGTATTAAGACTTGCTTAAGAATAAAAACTGCCTTTTGTGGATCATTTAACCGAGTGTTGTAATTGCCTGGTTGTGTGTACTTCATTAGAGCAGGACAAGATTTGGAGCATAAAGTATATAAGTGACCTAGAACTGGCTTTGACTTGCTCCCAGGTATGAGAGTTGTCATAGCATTCCACAGGGCAAATAGAACAGGATTTTTGTCTGCTCAGTAGGAATATTTGCTCAGAACATAGAAAATATCCCTCTGCCATCTCAGTGAAGAACATAACCAGTTCCTGCAGTAGGTGGTACCGTTGGATCTTAACACAAATGTGGGTCCCAAACCCCTTGGAAGCCGATGAACATCCATATATGGAAAAGCCCCGCAAGCCCAGGTGTACATGAGTTTGTGTTGACTGTGAAGGGGCTAAACAAAGTTGAAAATGATCTTTCAAAAAGATTAAATGTGTTGTAACCACTTAATCCCCGTATGAATGACTCTGTGGAGCCTTGCAAACTATTGGTAAAACTGATAACGTGAACACCCATCTGAAACCACAAGCTCTATTCTGCCTGTTGCCCTGTGACACTTCAGCTCCTCCTGGGATAAGATTTTAGAAAAATACAAGTTTTTGATCCTGTAATCTTCAGTGTGGAGTGAAGGAAGGAGAAAGTTAGTGGAAGAGGCTTCCCTGATTTATCTAAATCCAGAGGATGGCAAGCCTGGGTTAATGCCAACAGTGACAGGTCCAGGAAAGCAGAAAAAGCGCAAGTCTGTCCTCCTGGCTTGGTGTAAATGGGAGTTTTAAGCTAATCAATACCTGATGATTGTTGGGGTGGCACAGTACAGAACCTAGATGGCTGGCACTGGCTATTGCATTACCAATATTTGTCCCATCTCAGAAAGGGCCAGTCACTGTCAGGGGCAAGCAACCCTCTGTGTACACCTTCACGGAGCAGATTCAGCGAGCAATGATGGACTTGCTGTGGGAAATGTGACTAACCTGTGGTCTTGTTAGGGACACAGAATCAGATGATGCAGTTCCTAAAAGAAAGGCTGATGACTTCTGTTTCAGTAGGTGTCAAGCTCTAGGCTGCTAACTTCCTTGCTGTAGTTCCAACAAGACAAAAGAGCAGCACCATTTCCACTGACAGCACTGCTACAAAATTCAATTTCCTGTAGGTACTTAAAGGGCTTTGTTACATAATATAATTTCTATTATTTTATTCTGCATAAAACACAGCTTTGTGTTTTACAGAAGTCAGAGAGCTTTTGTATGTGTGGTTTTTTTTTTTTAAAAAAAACCCACACCAATGAACAGGATGGGAGGTGGAAAAGCAAGAAAGGAAGAAGCACAAAAAGGAGGGCAGAGAGAAATAAGAAAGAGCAATAAATGATGGAATTGCTAGAGGGTGATTGGCCTTTAAGAATTAATGACTTTTTTTCATCTCTGGTCATTCAGCCTTCCTCCAAAGGTGAGAAAAAATAACCCTCATGACATGCTAAATCAGTGCTGGTGAGAGGAAAATGGGAACCTTCTTTCTTTCTTCTTTCTTTTTTCTCTTATTTTTTTTTTAAACCAAAGAGGAGGTTTGAATCTTGCAGACAGAAGACAAAGTGGTGTCAAAAAGAGTACTGACCAAAAATGCAGAGTTGGAAGGCTCAATCCCAGGAAGAAATTTGACAAGTATAAACACAGATCTCTGAAACAGAGCTGTGTGACCTGCTCATCGTCTTCCTTTGCCTCTCTCTCACCAAAAAGGATGTGACATAGGCCTTGAAGAATATCTGCATAGCCCAAAATTGATCAGAAAAAGAGATGGGACCTTTGCAAACCAAGGAACTGTTCGATATCCTCTATGGGTCTTAATGCACAAGGTTCTCTGCGGAGAAGAAAGCGACTTTGCATCTGCTTTTGACTTTTACTTTAGACAAGGTTATTCAGAAGGGGCCAAAGACAGATAAGCTGTACAGTCATCAGTTCAGGGACAAGTATGGGGATGAGAAAGAAGAAATTAAAAGGAAATCCACAATTTTCTGGAAAACACCAGTAATTGTATCATCCTTAGGGCTGGATAAAAATTAATTCAGTGTTATTTCATTTACGTGGACTATAGACTATTTCTGACATCTTTCTATGACTCCAGTCCCATTGAGTTTTTGCACCTAAATGTTTGGTTTGAGACTTATATCTGTGTTGATAAACTAACTGTATTGGGTCTGCATGGCAAGGTTTTAGTAGCAGGGGGGCTGGGGGGCTTCTGTGAGAAGCTGCTAGAAGCTTCCCCCATGTCTGACAGAGCCCATGCCAGCTGGCTCCGAGAATTCATCTGGGAGAACAGATTTAAGAAGGGGAAAAAAACCTGCAGCCAGAGAGAGGAGTAAGAATATGTGAGAGAAATAGCCCTGCAGACCCCAGGTCGGTGAAGAAGGAGGGGAGGAGGTGCTCCAGGCGCCGGAGCAGAGATTCCCTTGCAGCCCGTGGGGAAGACCACGGTGAGGCAGGCTGTCCCCCTGCAGCCCAGGGAGGTCCACGGGGGAGCAGATCTCCACCTGCAGCCCGGGGAGGACCCCACACTGGAGCAGGGGGATGCCCGAAGGAGGCTGTGACCCTGTGGGATGCCCAAACTGGAGCAGGTTTGCTGGCAGGACTTGTGACCCCGCAGGGGACCCACGCTGGAGCAGTCTGTGCCTGAAGGACTGCAGCCTGTGGGAAGGACCCACGTTGGAGAAGTTCGTGGAGGACTGTCTCCTGTGGGAGGGACCCCACATTGTAGCAGGGGAAGAGTCCTCCCCCTGAGGAGGAAGGAGCAGCAGAGACAAGGTGTGATGAACTGACCCCAACCCCCATTCCCCGTCCCCCTGTGCCGCTGGGGTGGGGTAGGTAGAGAATTCAAGAGTGAAGCTGTGCCTGGGAAGAAGGGAGGGGTTGAGGGAAGGTGGTTTAAGATTTGATTTTATTTCTCATTATCCTACTCTGGTTGATTGGCAATAAACTAAGTTAATTTTCCCCAAGCTGAGTCTGTTTTGCCCATCACAGTAGTTGGTTGAGTGATCTCTCCCTGTCCTTATGTCAACCCACGAGCCTTTTGTTATATTTTCTCTCCCCTGTCCAGCTGAGGGGGGGGAGTAATACTGCGGCTGCGTGGTGCTTAGTTGCTGGCTGTGGTTAAACCACAACAGTAACCTGTGCCATGACAGGTTCAGCTTGCCATTGAACTAATAACATGTTCTACAGTGACCTGTACCAACTGGCACTCTCAAAAAAATTCCTGTGTACAATTCGGGGGATTAGCACAAGCCAGAGGTCGTTTCCAAAACCAGTTCGAATATGATCACGCATAGAGGAGTGGTAGGGGGAAAGACTTATGAAGAGGCCATGCCATTTGACTTCAAGGCTGGACAGCGTTTCCTGGCACTGGATAATTTACTGGAACAGACATTACAGAGGGAATCTTCTCCTGAACACACTGAAAGCTCATTAATTATGTTCAGCATAACTGATGTTGAACAACAAAGTGAACAGTGAAGATAACTCTAAAACAGAGAAGATGATTTCACATCTGTCTAGTTCAAAGAAATATCTGTAAATTTTGGAAGTGGGAGTAGAGCTAGTGATGTAGATTGAGCAATAAGATCCTGATTTTGGTCTTCTGAATTAATGCTGGGAAAATCAGTGATGTAACCTGGTGTAGAGCTGACAAATGTTAGATTAGAATCAGGCGATGAATTCTTATAATTAACACTTGTCTACTTACAGAATATAAGATAACTGCAAGTAATTAGGAGTATGAAAGAAAAGAAAGATAAGTGTGTACAAACATTACAGCAGAGATTAAAAGTCTATTTATATGCAGTTATTTTTAGGGTAGAATTTTTCTACAAAACATTGATAAAGCTATCTATTGTAACTGGCAGATCTGACCTGCAGTTATCTGATTATATATCTAAAAAAATACGGTAAATAAATCCAATCAGAAAACAAACTGCCATAGCCCTGGAGACACAAATTGATAGTGCAACATACTACAAAAACATTTGTATGTTATTTGAATCTACCCCTCAGCTTTGTGCTTTCAGATTGTTAATTTAGTAGAGCACTAACATTTGAAAGAGGATGGGATGTGGAATTGCTTAAGAAAATGATTTAGATGCTTTGATATCACCAGTGATCTAGTAACAGGTATTCCTAATGAAACAAATTGTTTATGCTTATATGAATTTATCCCATTAAGAAAAACAGTTTTGAGGGTTTTTTTTAATACAAACTGATCACGTTAAGGAGAGAAATAAACTCACAAACACAACAAAGACATTTCACCTTAAAGCAATAAAATCAAATAGAGATGCTGAAAACACTTCGGGAGTGATTTTTCTCTCATGCAAATGAAGACCTCTTATCTGAAATAAATCCTGGATGCATTAAATAATGCTTGCAATATTTATATGTGTATTAATAATACAGGGTCTAATATTGATATGTGAGGAAGTAACACCATTGATGCCAGTAAAGTAAACCATACTAAAATTAGAGTAAGATAAATAAAAATGAGGCCCCAATTTACTAATTATGCAACACATGAAAGCTATAAATAAATCTAACCCATGGAAACATCAATTAGATGAAAGCATATAGCACATAAAGGCCAATCTGTAAGAATTGTTCTGGATCTAATGCTTTACGTTCAGAGTTTAAGCTCCATTCCTATACTGGAACTATGCCGGCTTCTGAAAAAACAAAGAAGTAATTAATAAATTATTCAAATTGACTAATAACTAGGCCAAGAAGGAGCTACAGCACTCTGATCTGAAAAACAGGAGTAACAACATAGAACCGATTTCACTGCATGATTAGAAAAAATGGGGTTTAGGAAAAGAACTGGCTGAAATAAGTGATCTAAGCACTGTATTGATAGTATTGACTATTAAGTGCATTGTACCTGCAAAAAAAGTCAGAAATTAGCAAACTAAATATTACAAGCAGAGGCTTGGTAGCCTTAGATATTTTTTCCTCCATCTATCTCTCTGGAATTTATCCTTTTCTTTAACCATTCTTATTCTACCATAAGTCTCTCAAACTGGAAAATCATTACAAAGATGTCTTAGTTTTAAAACAAAAATAATACACTGAGCTGCGAAGTCTTAGGTAAATAAGTTACAAATTGCCACACAGGATGGAGCATCTAGTTATTTTCACTGCTGCTCCAACAGATCAAGTGACAGTGGAGGACTAAAATGAATGAGTTTTTGTCAGCACTTGACTTTAGGTAGAAAATTCAGCTAGAAGAAAAGTGATACCTGGCATTATATAATAGAGATCTGCCATCTATCACAGTACATACTAAAAAAGCTGCTATTCCCATATTTTGACCATCCAACTCTGTGCCGATTGTACCGTTTTCCATAACATTTTTAATACTCTGTACTGTGTACCTGACTCGTGCTCCAGGAATGAGGCTTTGGTTCCACTGGGGTTGAGTTGAGTGAGCAAGGACTTTGTTTTACTCATGTCAGTCACGTAAGTAGTCCGTGGATTAACCTGGAATTATTTATCTGAGTATCATATCAGAGTCAGCTATTTATTTTCTGCTTGTCCTGTATTATTTGATTTCCAGCCAAGTGTAAGTGGCCAGCTGTAACACATTTTCAAAATGAGGCACTTAATGAACATGTTTAGTGTTAATATAGTTATTTATGTGTTATCTCTCACTGTTTTATTGCAGATGATAGGAAAATAACACTGTATATTGTTGAAAAAGGGTAACTGGGACATGATTTTATGTTTCTAGAAAACAATATTAAATTCAGCAAGTGGGAGTAATTGTTTTAGAAAAATGAACTCTTAAAAAGTATAGAAAAACTGGAGGGGAAAACGCTGACAATTAAAGCTTCAAAGAGCCATCAAGTACAGTTTGGTGTCAGATATGCAGAATTATACACAACAAAATACCAACAAATAAAAGCACAAAGCAATAAAAAGAAAATTCTGCAATTCTAATTGTTTATTTATTTCAATCTGTATAAGATAGAGAGCACACAGAATATATGCATCAACTCACCCAAGATACTGCAAAATAAAACATTAGGAACATCTGAATGCAAAAAAGGAATAATCAACATTCTTAATTTCAAAGTGCTATATTATGTGTAAACAAAAGCATATGAATGTGACTATAAAACCAGGATAACGCAGTTCTTCATGAAAATATCTCAGCTTTGTACAGTGGAGACTCATCTCGCTGCAAAACCGTGCTGAGGGCCTAAGAAACGAGTAGCCAAATCCTGTTTGTTTTACTCAGGTGAGCAGTCCTATTTAAACAAGACAGATATAAGAAGTCCAAAATATCTTTTTAAAGCCTTCAAAAGTATGAGCTATATTTGAATATATAAGCAATGAACTGTTAGCTTTTCATTATTGTACAGTCGAAATAATTTCTGCTTCTCATGCACTCTTTGTTCAAGTTGTTGCTAAAACCACTTCTAAAAATAAAACACATCTACTCCTAGGATTGCTTTACCAGGTGTTTTATCCAACAGTTTAGACGGGAGATCCAAGCGGTCCCTGCATGCTGAGTGTCTGACTGTATTAGCTCAAACGCCAAAGCCCTTGCTCAGGCTCCGTAGCGTGTTAGGCTTATTCCCAGCTCAGAGGGTGTGCAGAAATATCCATCATTTACCTGCAGTGTCCTCTATGATTGTATCCTGAATAATTCTTTTCAGTATTTACGATGGGCACAACTCATCTTGTGCGTTCTTTTGAACCTTAAAAAAGCAAACCGAAGAAGAACAGGGTGTTGAAAATGGAAAAGGTAATAAGTGGACTAGGCGGGTTGTGTATCGCTAGGATGACAAACCTGAAAATAGACTTTGCTTTGGAAACATAGATCAGAGAATATCAAGAGCCACCAGAGGAAGTGATGGGGAGATAACCTTTTGGTTTCTGGAAGACTAATTTCAGTGTGATTTAGGGAGGTGATAATATTTGCTGACATCATACGGTTGCTTTCATCTTGCAATTGTTTCAATTGAGATGTTATAGTGATGTTCTAAATTAAAAGCTATTTTTTGTGAAGCAAGAGGAAATTAAATCAATATAGATTAATTTAGAGCAGCTGCTATTCGCTAAGTAGGAACAGTTTCATCACCAAAGAATTTTAAATCTAGCTTTTATAACATAACCTGCAGTACATTTGAATATATTCCCTTGGTCTCTGCAGTGCTGTAAGTCTGCTAAGCTCAATGAAATTTATCTTGTACAAGACAATATGCTGTAGATCTTCACTTGTTTATTTCTCAGAAGCTTCTTTTCTGTTGAAACATAGGTCATGTAAAACCATTAAACCTTCCCATACAGGTAAGAAAGATGAAATGTGGAGAATGCTGCACACCGCGCTCAGAATGAATCAGGAGAGGTGCTTCTGGCATTATGATTCACTACAAAGATTCAGTGTTCAATAGCCTTCACCCTCACTTCTCCGGTTGGGGTTTGCATATAATGTACAAACGCTGTATTCAGTCAAGGTTACGTGAAGGTCCTCCCCCGCCCAATACGCTTTACAGAGAGATGAAATTTGAAATAATACATGTCATCTAAGGTGTGAATATTGTTCATGAACCAGTAAATTTTAACAGATTGTTTTGACGTAGTTGGGAGCCTACAAATATGAAAGATGCCTACAACTGAGCTATACAAGGCATTTGGGCATCTTGTTTCCATTCAAAACATATTTTATAGAGGTTCCTAAGTGCCTCTGTGGAAATGTGTGCAAGTGCATAGCTCCCATTTAATTCAACAGCACCTGGGCGATTTCCAAAACCTGCTAAGCATCTTAGAATCACAGAGACAGTATTTTATATTCTGTTGTAGTCAACAATCAGAATGATAATACAGAGCTAAGCCTTAATTTAGTTTTATGTACAATGGTGCTGGGCTGCCTCTGTAACTCATAGGAGGAGTTAAACAGTCCAAATGCTTTAAATTATATCAATGACGGTGGCTTGCTTTGCCAGTGGAATGGAGTAACAATTATGGAGATATTAAGTCTACCCTGACAACAGCGGTACGTCCCTCTGTCACTCTCTTTATTTAATTTCCTATCCACGATGGGTTTCTCTTGCGGCAGCACTTGCGCTGCTGAGTGGCTGTTATCAGGATGGCTTTTTTCTGGCTATCAAGAAAGTTGTTTCTAAGAATATGCGTTATGATTGATTTCAATACAGGTGTAAATCAGAAGCAAATTCATATAAAGTTATAAATCAGAAGTAGGTTGTCCTGTGAGAATTTACACATCAGAAAAACTGTTGTAAGAAGCAGCATCAGGATCATGTGCTCTTATTTCCCTCTATACATAAAATTGCTGCTGTAGGTGTTATTCACAGAGCTGGGAAGGAGCAAAGGTATGGCTTGATATCATGAGTCTGTCTTCTACATTCAGTCACCACCTTGTGGTGGTCAAAAGGTGCCCTTTGTGCGAGTGTGAGTGGCAGAAGTGGATCCCTAGTAAATTGCGTATGATTACTCCAGGTTAAGTATAAATGAACAACCTACAAATTTAGGGATGAAATAGGAAAAGACATGGTAGTATCACTTGCAGAGTATTTTGTAAACTTACTGTGCAATTGTTTTTTCTCACTGTGTGGCTCTTTTCATGCTTCATTATTCTCTTTTTAACCCCGTAAGTCTAACTTTGGTTAGAGAGCAATTAATCTTTATTTTGCCTACCTGCTCACTTGCTCCAAACTTGTGGTTCTCCAGTACCAACAACTTTAGTACACTTATGAAGTGACAACACCACAAGAAATTAAACATTTATATTTTACTTATCTAGATGGATTTTCTTAGGATAAATAGAATTTGAATAACCTTCTGGACTTGAAGAATGAAGAGCACAAAGTCAAATTATTCAGGCAAAGATGTTTGCTTTCCTAATACATACCCCAGTTGAGAATGTAGATTTTGGCTTACCTTTTAGGATCTGCTGAGTTGACTAGATTCTTTAATAAAAGTATTAGATATCACCTTCAGATAAGGGATATTGTGCTTATCTCAAGCTGCGAATCTTCTTAAATTAACTCAGAAGTTAATCTTGGTCACATGTAACTTTTTGTTTACCAAGATGATGGATTTCACTCTTGCAGAATCTTCATTTGTAGCTGACAATTTTACCACTGAAAAACGGGTTTCCCTTTAGAAAAAAAAAATCAGCTTTTAACAATTAAAATTGATATGCCAGGGTTTTGTTACACATCTAGAATTTCCTGCACAGAGAAAATATCTACTTATATTGAGATGCTTATGTAAAGCTATCACCAAATCAGTATCAGTATTCTACCTTGTAGGTATAAAGCAATCTGCTTATTACACAGAATTTTCAAGATGTTTGAAATTGAACAATTTAATAATGTAGTAATTTAAGGGATAACTGAGTTTAAAAGGGGGTCAGAGTTCCCGCTTACTTCAGACCATCCTTTAGTACTTTGGATGCTTGTGATTGCGCAGATGGAGTGTGTGATTGCACTATATTTAATATTAGACAGTTTAATGTATTATGGTCAAAGGTCATAAAGTCTTCTTTCTGACCTTCGCTAGAGTACTAGTAGCAAATTTTATCTAGATACTTCTCTTTCAAGCCATTTTTTTAAACTAAAATTTACATTTTCAAATGTGACCAAACTTGCATTCAGGCCTTCTGCAGTCTGACTATTTACCCCCTGCTATTTATAAGTTATTCCACTGAGTATTGCTATTATAAATGTGTCTGACTTTCAAAAGCTATACAGATAGTATGAAGTTTTCCATTGTCAAATAAGTATATACATCTTGTCTTTAATCATTGTACTATATTTTAAAAAATTCTTTCTATATATATGTTCTAAATATTTGTTTATTATTTTCATAAAAATCTCATATCATCAGCTGAGAAATTTTTTCAGAAATCTAAGCTCTTTACAAAATGCTGGGTATTGTAAAGCTCTACATTCACAATAACTAGATGACTCTGAATTCTGGTAGCTCAGCAGAAGTCCACTTGATATCTTACTAAACACCCACATTTTTTCTGTAGTGGCAATTTGAATATCAAAACAACCCTTCAAAGTAGATTAAGAAACAATTCGACTTCATAGTATTAATAGGCATGAAATTGGATAATTTGGATTTAATTACATTGCTAAATTTTCTTTCACACTTTTATAATTCAAAAAACACCTGTCTAGATTAAAATTCAGTACTTTTTTTAGTTCAAAATGTTACTCAGATCTTTTTTTTTTTTTAATTTTAAAGGAAAACTAAGGCTGTAGTTGTTTGTTTGGGATATTTGGGGAGAGTTTGAAGATATAGAAAATGGTTTGGACAAAACCAATTTATTGCAGCTGCGGAAATATAAGACCCACATTACTACAAATGCAATCTGTGGAAGGAGGTTGGCAAGCAGTAGATTGGCATGAAATTCCCGACCGAGGCAGATAGGGGAAAGTAATTTTATGTATCTCCCTTATGTGTATGTGTAATGTTAGGACCATTTTAGTCTTAGTTTTACAAATTAGTTGTTATTATAATGTAAGTAAGAAGCTGAACAAGCATGTGCTCATACAGAAAAAAGTAATTTATGCTACGAAGATGGGAAAATGTACCAGCTTTTTTTTCTTGTAGTAATATATCTGCTAAAAACTTGTGATTTAACTACACTCAGTCAAGAGTACACTAAATATAATCCCTACTTTCTTATTACGATCTCAGACAGTGGGATTATTCTGCTTTATTGCTCCAGCAGCACCTATGGTCTGCTGAAGGTGAGTCAAGGCACAGTATGACTGAGGAATACGGCAGTTTGTTTAATTATTCAAGTAGATGGGTAAAATTTAGAGGGAAAAAAATAAATGACGATATGAACTTTCAGTAGAGCTGGATAGAAAATAAAAAGGTGCTAAAAAGGCAATTGAAGTTTATTAAATCCGAAGTAGTGTTTGTAAAATCAACACCCTTTACCATTGTAACCACAGTGAAAACTATAGGGATGAGGATATAAATTGAAATTAAGGAAAGACAATTTCAGAACATATAAAGCATGCCTCGTTCGCTCCGACTATAATGCATAGTTTGAATGGCGTAGTGGGTAAAGAATCTGGAACAAACATTGCAGTCATTCAGGAAGCAATTAGATACCATCCTAGGGGAAAATATGTATTATGAAGGCCAATCCTCTTTAGGCTGAATGGCCTTTTCTCATATTCAAGATGTTTTATTCACACTGTTGTTTTTTCCAGAGAACGTACTCCTTTGCTTTGCTCTGACATACAAAAAAATAGTAAATACAAGATAAAATTATGGGTTTTTTTGGTGATTTTAGAAAGGCTTTATTATATTTTTTTTCTTTATAGTGCTTTTCATTAACTTGTCTGTTCAGACAAATGATCTGAAGACTCCAATTTTTGATAGAATTAAATTAAATAAGGAAATATAGAGTGAATAAGATGATTGTCATCCATTTGGGACAGTTGATACCATGTTCTGTCTCTGTGCTGTTTGTTCCTTGTCAGATGGGATCCAGATTATTTCTCTCATAAGAGACTTTACCCTGAGATCTGATGCTTGACAATACCAACCCTAAAACTAAATCTTTCAGTTTAGAGTAGAAAGCTTACTGCAGCTTCTGAGATACCTACTTATAGCAATTTGTAGATGGTTGGCAAGGCTTTTTAATTTTTTAAATTTTATTTTTAGGATATTCATCTGTTTCATTTGGATATATTGTCAAAGAAGTAAAAAATACGTTATACCATCTGAATTCATTCCTAGAGCTAGACAAGTTTAGATTTAAAAAAAAGGCAAGAGATTACAACGAAACTTTAGATTAGTCTTCTAATAACCTTCTTGCATAGCTGCTCCAGCAATTAAGTTAGCTAGGGAGGCTAGATGGCTTAGCAAATGTTTTGGAGAGATCTGTTTTATTTTTGAAGGTGGTTTGGTTATTCTATCTCACCATCTTTTGTTCCTGACTTTGGTCAAGCTATTATTTTTGCAGAAATGGTGAGTTCTCCTCTCCTCTCCTCTCCATCCAACATTTTCAAATTATACATTTCTGTTCTGGTTTTTTTTTAATGATCATATTCCTTATAGCTAAAATGATCTCTAGAGTTATTCCTAAAGGACTCCTTAGAGTTTGTATACATCACATTTTACTCTGTATATGTACATCTTATTAAACCCACTGCTATACTTTTAGATGTTGTAGGAGCTCTGTCACATTCAGGAGGTACTAATGGCCTTTGTTAAAAAAAGACGAAGTTCAAAGTAGCTCCATGCAAAGTAGCTCCTTGCAGGATTTTTTTAAAGTTTTGGCGTGTCACAAATATGCCAGTGTAATATTACTTTTATGCTTCTTAATTTGAAATTGTTATGTTAGTTGCAAAAATTATTAGACTGCAATTTCTGGGAACTCCAGTCTCATACAATCTCATAGTGACTGCAATTACACTAGTTTTACAACACTACAATAATACTCATGTCGGCTGAGCTTCTTCAACCCAACTACAAACACCTGCTCAAACCCATATAACCCTTACGGAGGGAGAGTGCAAGGGAAGTAATACATCCTGCAGCTACGATACAGGCAGGTATGAATTCACTGTTCCTTTTTCAGTACTTATTCTGATGTGGGCAATGAGCTCTTTTTCCCATTTAAAATTAAAAAAAAAAGGCATATCATGCTGCAGAAAGCCTGATTTATAAGAAAATGAGCATTTCCCCAGCTTTTAAGACTGTGATTTCATCAAGCCATATTTGTTTAAGAGGACTTTTGAAGTCTGGGTGACTATTCTCTGTCAGGGCTGTATAACCAGGATCAGAATCCTGCTGTGTTTATGCAGTCCTGTCACAGCACAGGATAGGCTAAGTCCTAGAGGAAAACAGAAAGTTAATTTTTGGATTTGTTTTTGTCTTTTAAACCACCGAATTTCCAGCTCTGTGTCCTTAGTAAGCCAGGATGTATGTTTTGTTTTGTGTCTTTTTCTGGATTAACAAGTTTTAGAAAATTTCACAAATTCAGATCAAAAGGGATAAAGAAGCAGGTGAAAAAAGGTAAATAAGGGGGAAAATGGGATCTATGGTTTGGACTTATTTTACATTGAACATTTTAGAAAATCCATCTTTTTCAAAAAAAGCCATTCTAAGTGTTTGTTTGGAGAAAGATCTTTTGAAACTGTATGAGGGTTTTGTGTATACATTTTGTACAATAGGTTTAGATTTTACCTTTTTTTAAAGAATGCTTAAATATGTTACTTAGCTACATATTCTTACTAAGTGATCTTTCGCACTGATTTTGCTAAGTGCTTAAAAATGCTATTTATGTTTTACTATAGACATAAGGACTTCAACTTTGGAACGTTAAATATACACATATATATATAAGCACCTCTTGAGAATCGTGCTACTCCTATGAGATACAGTGAGTCTTGTCGTTGCTTAACTAGGAAATAAAGCTCTGTGTATCAGTATGAAGTGTCTAATGAAATTAGAAACATCTGTTCTTGCAGCTTGTTGCTCCTCCCTTGAGGGGAGAAAGGGAGCAGGATGAATGAAAGAACAAAGAAAATGCATAGCAGAACAGATTTTGGAGGGAACAGAGAGCTGTCTGAAGCCTCTTGCTTTCATTCGACTTGTCCTCCAGCCAGAACTCTTCCCTGCAAGAGAAGAGCAGAGAAAAAGATTATAAATGGTCCCACAGCACAAGCAGTCCTTGAAAGGCCTTTTGCTGATGTGCTGATTTGTCCATGGAAGTTTGCTCTGGCCTGCTGCGAAGGAAATTTCATTGCTCAGGCGCTGAATGCTATTTTACCTTCTACAGAGAGTTGCACCGAGCTTCCTGCGGAGTTGACAGGCGTTTTCTTATTCTTCATTTGCTACTGTTTCTAAGACACCCGAATCAGGCCTCTCTCACGTAATAATAGCTGTTTCTGTGAATGCTGCATGATCTGCACTTGCTGTCTGTGACTAGTTAGCTTCATCTGACTGGAGATAAGGTATTGATAACAGCAGCCTATTTTATACAAGCAAGTAACTTGAAAGACCCCAGTGTAGAAGCTGTTTCTTTGGCTAGGACTGGTAACGCTCGGAGTGTATGTTGCCTATATATTTATTCATTACCACTCTTTAGATTTCTTGCACTGCATGAAAGCTTCCATCGTTTGCCAGGCTCTTACATTGGTAATGGTATAATTAAAAGTTTAATTTTCAAGAACAATAGCTGTGGCAGCACTTCTGGAGGAATCTGTGGGGTATAGACCTAACCCCAAGTAAATGGCTGTACAAGACGTAGTCTGTCCGGCTAAAGTAGTTGCTGTTCACATCTTATAAAACATTCTTCTATGACGGTTTTCTTTCACCACTTTTAAATTTTAGTTCCTACTTCCTTTTGCTTGGAATTCTGATTACACAGGAAATGCCCTGACTGATTCATTAAGCCCCTCCCTCTTACTGAATCAAATATTGTTTTGAAAACACTCCTCTTTTAAAGGAGATTTAACATATGACACTGCCATGTTCATTTGCGCTGATTAACAAATACTGCTTAGTGAAAGGGGATTTGCAAATGAATCTTCTGTGATGAATAAGAACCTACAATTCAGTAAACACTTTAGAACTCCTTTAGAAATGTACAGTTCATCATACATTATACATGGAGATGTGACCATCGTCAAGCCCGCTTTTACAACTGTCTTATAAAGCAAAGTGTTTGATTTTCAGGAATTCTCATTACTGCAGTGTGACAAAATAGTTCAAATCAAACTCATCAAATACCTGCAGAAAACAACTGTTTATACGGGGTATTTTCCTCCTATTTAGCATAAGTTCAAATAGTATTTATTAGCCAGTTTCACATTTCATGTGGTTATTTGAAAAACGGGAAACAAGTAGTAAATGCCAATTTAGCTGGAAAAAAGAAATGGGGAAAATTCTATTTGTGAGAGAAACAGGAGCTCTGGAGTGATGCAGATTGATTTCAGTGGAGGAGGAGTAAAAAGGAATGGTCAGACTGAATTTATTGGCTAGCATTAAACATGTGGGATCAATGACTTGTGAGTGCGCGTAATCAAACTGCAGGGATGGCTGGGTAGGAAGAAAAGTTGAGGGCTTCTGCTGAAAGTCTGGCTGGAAGGCTAAAAGGAAGCAATGTGTAACGGAGAGCTATGATTAACAAAATACATGAGGAAATCAAATGAATAGTAAGGAGGAGAGAAGCTACTGTGGAGAAAAAGAGAGCTGGACAAAGCCAAGGCAGGGCTTTGTACCTGTCAAAATCTATTTCTGTCAAAATACAGATCCCTTGTCAAGGCTGCTGTATTTTTTGCATGGGGAGGAACTTTGGTCAGAAGTGGGAAAACTTTTGAGTTTGGTAAAATGGAGAAAAGCTTGGACGCTTCTGTAAATTTCATTTTATCTAAATAATTTGCCCCATCACAATTAGTCTCTCTGGAGTTGAATGTCTCCTCTATCTGCGTGTAAGGTTGTGATAGGTTTGCTATTTTTTGTTTGCAGGGAGAAAGAGAAAGTTGGCCTCAAATTCGATAGCTTCTTCTAACCACATAATCTTCCTTTTCAAACAAGGCTTCACACCACTGTTTGGGGTTTTTTTTTCATTCTTTGGTTGGTTTTGGGGTTTCTTTGGGTTCTCCCTCCCCTGTGAGGTCTCCATCCCTGAGTACCTTTCATAGCAGCTTAGCCTAAGGAAAAATAGAGGCTAAATCCCTTCTTTTCTCAAGCTGTTTTCTAAATGAAAACAGAAAGTCTTCCTTTCCTCCTTGTTTGCCTCCACATCACCATTACATATAATTTTTTCTTCCATAATTAACAAACCACTGTACAAAAAAGCCATTAGGACACCACAACACAAGTGGAAATGAGAGCCCCTGAGGACTATAGAGCAGTCTCTGGTACTTGGTGAATATTCACATTGCCTTGCAATAATCAGCACAGGTGTTTCTGAAATTGTGAAACCGTCAAAATCATTCTGTGTTTAATTGCCCTCAGACTCTCCTGTCCATCTGTTTAGCTGGTTTGGATCAGTTCACTGGGTAAAACAAAAGATATTGATGGGCTACTGCTAATGGGTCTCGAACATTTCTTTTTTTTTTTTCCTTAAGGTATGTTTATATAATTGTGTTTTGGTTATAATTCCAATCTTGTGTTGATTCCTTCGCTAGTGTTTACAGAGCAAATTTTTGGCAAAGGAAGGACGGGAGAGGGTAAATCTTGGCCTTTTGTTTTTCTGAGCAAAAATTCCTACTGAATCTCTGCTGCTTTGAAAGTCCAAATTAACATTGCAAATTTCAGTGTATAATTCCTAAAGTTTTACAAGTGAGAAAGTGTTAGCATGAATTCATAGTTTTCAGTATATCTGTGCCATGTCTACTGTTGAAAAACGTGTCTGTGTTTTTAAAGAAAAAATTTACACATAATTGAATCCTACTTACCACTATTTGTCTTGGTATCCTACTATTTTGTTTGGATCTAAGAAAAGTTGGTAAAGATTATCTCTGTAGAAGTGTAGTTCTAGTCAGTCATTTTGCTTCTTGAATAGTTCTATCAAAATTTGCCTCTTTAGATTTCCAGAACGTATTTGTTCTTCCATCAGTCGTATTTCTAGCGGCAGCTTGGGAAATTTATTGGTTTTTTTGCATTGAATCTATCGTCAACACAGGTAGTACTGTTTTCTTTGTAAATACAAATGTCTTCTCAAATAGCAGATATATAAATGTTGAGAAAACTTTGAATATGAGCTATAAATATTTCAGGCTGCAGCTGCATAGATCTTGCAGTGAACCTGATGCTCTGGTATCTAAGTGTTTATTAAACCTGAGTTAGCTCCTTCTAGTGAATTGAAGTGAATCTGTGCTGTGCTGAAGACCACGCTATTCCTTTGGGGAGTGAGGTTAGCATTTTGGTCTATGAATCTAGACAGAAAGTAAAGCACACTTGCAGCCTTCTGCGGTTTGTCAATGTAACTGCATTGCTTGTGTCTTCAAAAGCGTATCTGCAGTTGTCTGATTAATGCTTCCATAAGCTGTGTGTTAGTTTATGCTGAAAATTTGATGCAGAGGAGGTTAGATCATTTCAGACTTGCTGAACTGGACTATAGTTCAGTCGGAACCTGCAGCCGATAATTGGCAAAAACCAAGAAACAGCTGATCCTTAGCAAGAAACAGAGCCAAACCTCTGTATGGTCTGTGCATATCCAGAAGCCTTGAGTAAAAATTCCCATTTGTTTATAGCACCAAAATATAGCCCCGCCGTTGTTAGACATCCTATTAGAAAGCTGCATTTGAGAAAGGCTGAGCGATTTTCTTTCCGTAACATACACACTTCTGCACGCAAATATGATGCCGTATTGCTAGAAAAACGCATTAGTCAGAGACTGTATCATCAAAAAAGTTTGTGGAGAGATAATGAATGAAGCCTCACTGTATACAAAAGATAAACTATCTTTATGCACATATTTATACTGTGACTGATATTCCATTATTCTGTACTCATGAAACAAAAATTTCTATGAATTTTGGGGTGTTCTGTGGTTAACAACTTGTGTATGACTAGCTGTCTTTTTTTTAAAAGGCAATTGGTAACATTTACATTATTATAAATGTAAACTGTATCATGGGGTACTGTATTAATCACACTGATGCTGTTTTGAGGCAGGATAGAGAGAAGCTCCAGATATAATAGCTTAATACTAATATTACTGAAGGGTCCAGTCCTGAGTCCTTGTTCGAGACACTGAGATCAAAGAGAATCATACCTCACTAGGAATTTCAAGGCTCAGCCAAAAGTAGTTAAACATGTATCAGTAACACCGTCCTTGAGACACCATGAAACTCTACCTTGGTCGGCTCATACAATCGAATTGAGTTTATGAAAAGCAAACTAGCATCTGATAATGGCCATGGGATTCTTTATTTAGCACACCGAACTGAGCTGTTCACACACATCTGTGTGTCTACTATTGACTTTCAGCTTAGGAAGGAGACATGACAAGAATGCTTCCATCTTTCTTATTCAGGTTTTGAACCTTGGAGAAGGCAATAGGTTTACGTTCTGGACTTAGCTGAAGTACTTTCTTCAAAACGTGTTTTCAGTGTGTGTTGAGAACAATCTTGTCATTCTCACCCTCACAAGATGCACCTCCCAGGTTCCAGAAGGCAATTAAATTTCTCAGCATTTTTTCAAGCAACGATTTACATTAATGAAAACTGAATGGCGGCCCCATCAGACCTACCTCAACATTCACTGTGGCCACGCAAATGCCATTTATTTAGTGTTTGAAGTAACCAAGCCACTTAGTTTTTAGGTCATAGTAATGATATCCAATTTCAGGAAGACTGAACAGCTTTCATTTTAACACACTAAATCTGTAAGGAACAAAAATGCAAACATGGAAATAGGAAGGACTTTATAGACACACACATGCCTGCATGCAGAGAGTGAATCAGAATCGTAAATGCAAATGCCCCACACCCTGTATTCTAAAAGCGTAGATAAAAATTAGAAAAAAAAAACCCCAAACAACAAGAAAAACCTCAAAACAAAATTCCAGAACTGAAACCCATTATAATGAAGAAAATGACTGCAAGAAAGGATTTCGGACTCCTGGAACTCCAAGTAGATATTTAACTTAAAAAAAAAAAAAAAAAGATGCTGGCTTCATGCTGAAAAACATGGTCTTCCCAGTTCACACACGAGAAGTGCCAGTACAATTAATACCTCACGGGCTCTAGTCTTGTTTGTAGGTGGCAACAGGAGAGTGGTGAGGTAGAGCCACACGTTCCAGTGTTGTTATACCAGTCTTCAAGTAAACAAATCTAATATTCTAAAATTTATTATTAGGAGTAATTCCAACAATTGTATAAGGAAAAGTGAAGAAAAAACAGTATCTGAGTAGCAAAGGGGCAGAGATTCAACCAACCTCAAAATTCTCAAGGAAATGAGATGAAATATCTTGGAGAACAGGAAGACAACTGATTTGTCACTCCTTGCTTGAGGATGTACTTTAGCTTTTAAGGCTTAATGGCAAGCAGATTGGCACCTCTCCTGAACATAAAGAACAATGTTAAAAATTAGAGAACTGGACTGAGGAAATGTGAACTGGGAAAAAGAGGAGTGCGGGAGACAGCAGTTCTCTGATTTCTGGTATTAACTGGCACTCACTCAGGACAAAAATGCAAAAATAGAGCACAGGTAGAAACCATGGGTGCATGACAAGGTTGCAGTTTTCTGAAAGTGAAGACTCGCTAAGAATTTATGGAAAATTGTCCTTATATATCACAAACTGTTTGCTCTTTCTATTTTTTTTTTTTTCTCTTTACAGGCCTTTTATTCTTGGAGAGATAATGGTGCATGTTCACATTTGTTCAACAGCTCAGTTTCCTAAATTATCTTTCATCTACCCCTCATTTTCTATCTTGCTGAGGTAGTATATATCTTTATTTTGCTATGTAGAAAAGAATAGGACCTCCTATACTATATTTCAGAGCTCTAGAATAGAACTAGCTTTCCAGAAAGAAATGCAATTAACATGTCTCTAAGTTACTTTTACTCTATCTGTGGCCCAGAGTACCTGTGGAGGAAAGCCCTTCAGTATTTTCTTCCTATATGATACTGTCTGAAATCTGGTAGCCTTCTTTTTATAAAGCAGTGTTATAAGTAAGTGCTAGGTAGTAGCCCTCTAACATAACCTGCTCTATTTCCATACAAAAGTAGTAAACAACTGTCTTTGATTACAACTGCAAAATTTGGTAAAACAGTGAAGTATCCACTCTCCTCCTCACTGTCTTCCCTATGGTAAAAAAAGATAGACTGTAAGATAATGTTAAACCTTGCCTAGACTATATTCATCCAATCAACCAAAACTGACAGAGAGCTGAAGGTCAATATTCTTTGGTATTTTTGTTCCATGATTATTTTTTTTTCCTGTCCTCAAAGAAAATTGCTTCCATTTGAAGAGATGTCTAGACCAGTGGTATCTCTGTGTCCCCCAATCATTACCTGCTAAACTTGTCTGTTAGGCATGAATCCCGACACCTCTGAATCATCTAATTTTAGAGCGCTTTTTTAATAACCATCACTCTTCCCCAAAGAGTACTCTTATGACATTAGAAATATCTTAATACTCCTTCAATAACAGAATGGAAGATAAAAATTGCCATAGCTATCATTATTGGAAGAAACAGCACTATATTGAAAGGCTAAAAAGGACTTATTCTTCTAACCTGAAAACCACTTACAGGATATGTTTTCTGACACACAGTCTCTGTGACTGCTTGAGTAGCTATCTCAAATGCAGTGTCTAACTTAAGGCTAGGTCCCTTATTAATTGCCTCAGTTGTTTTATTTTTACATCCTACATATTTCAAATGATTGATATTTATAAAGGAATGTGAAAAGTGAAATAAATGACTGGGATTATACAATTAATATTGCATGAATATGGTGGGATTTATACAGAATGCAATTTATTTTTAAAATCTTCAAGTTTTACAAAAGCTTGTGTTTAAAATAGCTCCACAAATCCAGTTTGGTCCACAGCATATCTCTAACACTCTCCAGGACTTGTATTATCTCACCTAATACAAACCACCTAAACTGTAGTTTGAGACAGTTGCCTAAGATCCCTCTCAATATCTAATGCAGACATACGAAGAACATCTGGAAGATAAGTGATCCCAAAGGATCCTAAATTAAAAATCTAATGCAGAGAGAAAAAGTAGCTTCTAGAGATGTTTGTGTCTCTTCAGTAACTACAGAAAAGACCTACAAATACCTAAAAATAGATATCTAATGGTTAGTTGACTAAGATTGGGTAATGAATGTCCTAAAGGACTAGCAAATCCAATAATCAGCATCTTGAAGTGATAAACAACTGTGCCCACCCAGCTATTGGTTGCCTTTCACTGGAGTCAGGCAAATTTGATTAATTATAATTAATTCAATAAAAGATTGAGTCCTGCAGCTCATTAATAATTTCAGAACCTGCAGAATCACATGCTTACTGTGCTCAGTACTGCCTGTCCCCATGTTATATATTTAAAACCATTCTGGTTTATCATTGAGGAGCATAAACAGTTTTCCTTCCGGAAGGTGGTATGGTGTGAGATTCTAATTATTCCTTTTAACTGTGCTTCTGGGGTAGTTGGTTTCTAACTTCATGTGAAGTCCTTAAGGCTAAAATATTTTGCGATAGTTGCGGGTTATGTTTTAAATGAACACCCTTTACATCTTAAATGGTGTGAAGCAGCACTCATGGAGGAAGAACTTCATGTATTATTAATGTTTTTTGCATTGTATCAAACTGTTTTAAATCAGATGCTAAATTTTACATGAGTATTGATCATAACTTGATATCATCCATTAAAAATAACCTTTTTGTTTGTTCAAACTCCTTGTACAGAGCTATGGAGAGGGGCAAGAAATGGACATTTAATTAGGTTTAGTAATTTTTCATTATCGTTTGAAAGGGTTATAGGATGTGCTCGGTTGCCTACAGTCTCTTTAGATGTTGGAAAAGGATATCAGATCATCACTCTCCAGGCCTGTTCCCAAGAAGAAAAGGTTATATCCCATTCTATAAAGACATTATTTTACATTTATAGAAGTAAAAGGAAAAGCAAGGACTCCATTGAAAGTTAAAGGGGTTATATTATTGACATTTGTCTAATTTGTTTTGCTTTACAAACTGTGTGTTCTTATGTCTTTGGTAACTAACACTTGCTCAAATACATTAGTCATGAGTTTGTCTTTGTTAGTTCAAAAAATATGACTGAAATGTGACTAACAAAAATATCCAAACAGCCATTACTATTTTGGGAAAATCCATGGTTCTTCCTTGATTGTAAGTGAAACTCGCTCATTTATAATCAGTGAGTAGATTTAATAAATGTAAATAGTTTTGCAGAATATATCTAGCAAACTCATTTGGCAGAAAACTGAAGTCCTATCACAGCAGAGAGTAATTTTTGCAGTAGTGAAGGAAAAAAAAGCAATGAAACAATAAGGCTAAGTTAAAAAAAGACTAAAATATTCTTTGACTTTCAATGAACTTTGGAGAAGACTATAATCCTAAATCTCATCTAATTTTAGAAATGAAGATATTTTATATCAGAGGCTTTATATGGCTCAGAGCCTTATGTTTTCTCTATTTGAATTTGAACATCACATGAAACAAATCTAAGTATGGTTTGTAAAATATCAAGCAATTCAAACAGTAAGAACTCTAAAGAAAAAAGGTTATATTTTCTACAATAAAGTATTAGGAGAAAGTCAAATCAATTCAGAAACAAAAAAAATGCCAAAACCTACCTAAGAATCAGCACATTTGCAACAGTACTTTTCCTCCACAGGGTTTTCAATTCCCTGTGTTCAGTATGTGACCTTATAAAAATGATAACAGGATTCAGCTTCTGAAAAATATACATGCACCTTATCTGTTGTTTTCTTAAGGCAAACACCAGAATTGAGAGATGTGTTAAAAAAGTCATAGAGCGTGGTTTCAGTCGATTGGTAACTTGAGGCAATAGGAAAGTATTCTTTTTTTTTCCTGAATTGTTTATGAGAAGCAATTTTCTTTGGCTTTTTGAAAAGCATAGGAACTCAGTTTACCTAATGATTTCTCTTAGCTACTAGACTGTGGACTAATTTTTAATAAACTAATGGCTCCTTAAGTCTGCTATGAATTTTCAAGGGCAAGACTTAATGGTCTACCACAGTTAATGGCATTCTATATTACAGTAGTCTCATTGGTTGCTCATAAGGGTGTGTTTCTAATTTCTGCCTGCACACCAAGTTTATCCCCTTATCCTTCTCTTGAAATGTGTGCAGGATGCGATGAATTTGTGCTTGATTTTTTTCAGTATTTTCGAAGTTATGTGTGGACAGAGCATCTTAGACTACGTTTTAGCACAGTCTATTCCCTTTCTGCTTCCCTCTTCAGTCTGCGATAAGAACGCTCATCAGCTACCTTTATCATCTCTGCAAATGCTATACGCATTATTTATTGCAACAGTATTCTTCCTTGCTTTTCTTTGGATGCAAAAGTATTTTTCAACTCAGGAGAAAAGTGTGTGTGTGAAAGCAGGTGTAATGAGCAAATCTTCCACGCTTTCATTTTTTTTTGTTGAAAGACACAAGTTTGACTTCTGCCAGGCAGAGGTGAGAATTGAGATTCAATTCAAACTCCAACTTAACTGGAAGTCAGTCACTGTTTTCAGTGAAGTTGGACCCAAAAGATGTAGCAGTAGTGCACACGCTGCCTGTCCTGGTTTCAGCTGGGATAGAGTTAATTGTCTTCCTAGTAGTGCTGTGGTTTAGATTCAGTATGAGAAGAATGTTGATAACACACGGATGTTTTCAGTTGTTGCTAAGTAGTGTTTAGACTAATTCCAGGATTTTTCAGCTTCTCGTGCCCAGCCAGCAAGAAGGCTGGAGGAGCACACGGAGTTGGGAGGGGACACAGCCAGGGCAGCTGACCCACACTGGTCAAGGGGGTATTCCATGCCATGTGATGTCATGTCCAGTATATAAACTGGGGGGAGTGGGGCTGGGGGATCACTGCTTGGGAACTAACTGGGCATCAGCTGGCAGGTGGTGAGCAATTGCATTGTGCATCACTTGTCTATTCCAATCCTGCTATTATTATTATTGTAATTTTATTATTATTGTTGTTGTTTTCTTCCTTTCTGTCCTATTAAACTGTTCTTATCTCAACCCACAAGTTATACTTTTTTTTTTTCCCCAATTCTCTCCCCCATCCTGCTGGGGGCACAGGGAAGTGAGTGAGTGGCTGCATGGTGCTTAGTTGCTGGTTGGGGTTAAACCACGACACTGCCATTTGGCCCTTCACTGGGTTAGGGACAAGGATGCCAAGCTGACTGTATCATGAAAAGATTTGGCATAAACTGAGAAGCTAAGTGCTTATCAGCCTGAGATATTTTTAGGTATCTGCGGGAGCAGAACTGTAGTTTCCTAGGAAAATGACTTATGAACTTGAGATGTCTAGAGAGGTAATATGCTGCTGAGCATGGTTTTAAGGATTACAATTAAAATAGCTAAAAGCAAACTAAGTCACACTTTAAATGCTTTGAGTTCCTTTTTGGCACTTTTTTCTTTTTTTTTTTTTTCTTTTTTTTACACATGGGGAGTTTGGGGACCAGCAAGGAATTCAGCTTGGTTCTTTTATATGCTACATTATCTTCTCAGTCAAGCCCACAAAACAGAATAAGCCAACCATATTTTTTGTTGAATAATTTTGTATAAGGATGAATTGTTTTAAAATTGTCGTGATTTCTGTGAATATTTCGCAAACAGAAAGCAATACTCTTTACAAATTATCAGTCTGTTTCAACTTTGTTAAAACCCTGGCACATGTAGATAAATGTTTCAAATGTAGGTCTGTTGCCTTTGTTACATATTGTGGATTTTTCAATATTACAGTTGTTATGTGTATTGTTCAAGGGTGGCAAGCCAGATTGAATTTGCCTTGCTGCAGTGGGTGGTATTTAGGCGTATGCTGGCATACAGAATTGTTTCAGCTGCTTCACCTTCCACTGTTTTCCTCAGTTCAAGAAAAATGCACAAAACTTGGCCTTACAGATCTTGAATCAGAGGAAAAAAAAAATCCTTCTGCCATACAGTCTGTTGCATTTTGTCAGTGGTTTACATTCAGTCTGTCCCCTTAACCTTTAGTTAGATTCAGCATTGTCCAGCAAATAACAAGTTCTGAATAATTTGGGACAGTTACTCAGGATATTACCACCTAACAGAAATTGCCTGTTTTTAAATAATGCATTTTTTGTATGTGTTTTCCCTGGAATTTTTAGCAAATATGGAAAAGAAGTCAGGCTAAAATTATACTACTAATTACCTGTACCTGTCTCTAAATAAAATAGGAAACAATTAAAAATCCTCCCAGAGATTAGATGGCATTAAACAGAAGATAATTAGTACAAAGGTGAGAAGAGGTGATCCCCTTTTTCCCATTGCCAACCTCAGTGCACAACGGGGCTAAGTTTGAGAGATGTTTGATGATCAAACACAATGAAATGTTATATCTAATTTTAGCAACAATCCATTCTCCTAATTAAAAAGTTATTTACAAGTCTTATTACATTTTTAATAATGATGAAACACAAACAAGCTGTCATATGGATAGGTACCATGTATAACTAGACAACAATATACTGGCATAGAAATACAGCTTTGAAATTTGAGTGATTTTTCTGACAACACTGGGGAAGACAGAATTTCTAAAATAATAGAAAAATAGAAGAAAGAAGGAAAAATAGCAAGGGAAGAAAGAGACTGTCAGGGTAAACATATACTTCTTTAAATTAAGCTTTGCTGTACTGAACCTTATCTGTCTACACACTTGTGTATTCCTGTTTTGATTTTTGTTGTACTTCTGGGGTTTAGTTTGGTTTTGTTCTAATATGAAATCTGCCTTTTCAAGATGCTTTAAAAAATAATTTTAAAGTAATTGAGGGCACATTTTTAGGTCTATATTTTAGGTGAATCCATTTTCTAAAAAGATAAAGCTGGGACATTTAAAATGATGTGGTATTGTGTACAAGAATTCAATCTGTTTTTAAAATCACTGCATTAGCCTTTGAGAACTCTAAACCAGCACATCAATACTACTAGTAAAATACAATCTTTTTTTTTTTTTTCAGAGCTTTGTACATTTTAGGCAGGCTAAATACAGTAGTTAATATTTGGTCATGTTTTACATTGATTGACCAAAGTTATTTGAGGGCCTCCATAATGCTAATGTCTGCTACAAGTTCTGATGCAGAACATCAAGCAGTCAATCAGCTGGAATGATAGCTTGGGACCTTCTGTCAGGGAAAGAAATGTAATAGAAGGACAAAATTAACTGGGGAGCCTGTCATTAATTGGGGAGACTGTCATCCTTCTAGCTCATACAAGGCTCAGTAGAAGAAAAAAAACTGTTGTCAGTATGGTTAAGTGAATTGTATTCCTACCTTCCCCTTCCCCATACTGTAGTTTGCACAGCTCTGTCTTTAGCATCCTGGAGTCCTGATTACTGTTGGAATTTTAAACACCAATTTTATATTTCCTTTTAGAAATGAATGCGTACAACAAACTTTCTCTTAATCAAAATGAAGATCAAACATTTCAATGCCCAGGTGGTGTTTTCATTTATTATTTAATATTTCTATTTTGATTACCTGTATGTTTGTATGTACAGCAATGTGCATATAGTATATACATACTTGTTTAGTTAGGCTTGCTATTAGTTAATAAGCTTTGTTAAAAGAACCATGTGGATATGATGACCTTCCTTATGTTCAGTCTTTGACCTGAACTTTGACTTTTGCAGAATATTTTTGTACTGTTTATAAATATATTTGTGTCTGAATTCACTGGGTACAACCTAAATAGATATGAAACCCAGGAATATTTCCTTAAAACAAGCTACTCTCTTACAAATTCCCAACATCCTTTGTTTGCCTCTCCCTGTTTTCAGTTCTAAGGAGTTATTATAATTCCCACAGGTAGCACTATCAGCTTGGAACTATAATTAATTAATAAATTGTGCCAGCAATGAATAAGTCTTTTTCTTTCTGATTTTTTTCTTCCCCTCTCTTTCTGACATGTTGAGTAGCATTTAGGATTTTCTGTCCACAATCATAGGATTTTTTTTTTCTTATTTCTATTTTGAACTGCTCTCAGGTTTTGTGGCAGCTACTTTGCTCAAGTTCAGAAAAATTTTCACTGCCTCTACAGAGGTCAAATCTGTTGGTTGCTATTTCTATATGAAGTGCAGGGATCCCAAAGCTACCACTGACTGCATTAGCTCTAGAACTGGAAAACCTCGTCAGTCTGTGTCTGAGTTAATGAATGTGGGTGAAGCAGTATTGTGCCATGACAAGAAGTGCTATCAGCGCAGTCAGAGCTTGTCTTGATGGGTAAGAAAGGGCTTCCGCATTTCTTTCTCCTCACCATCCACATCAGTTCCAAGTTCGTTGCTGTCATCAGACTGTCCTGATTTAAGAATTTATCAATAAGAAAAACAACAGTGTTCAAACTGAACTGAAAGTTGTGACTTCATGTACTATAGGCCTTACGGACAGTTTATTTTTGTTCGTTCTGTCTTTCTGGCTAGTGTGAAGACCAAATAAGTGGTAACAGCATAGTTTGTAATTGTGAAGTGATTGCCTAGTAAGTCTTCCTTGACTGCAAGCAATATTTTGGTTTAATTCCAAATGGAAGAAATATATCAAAACATATAGTAAAATACTTACCATATTCAGAGGCTTCCCAACAATCATGTCTTTAGCCAGACACTGCCAGAAAAAGGAATTTGGACTTACTGTGGATATGTGGGACACCTCACCCAGAAAAAAGACGAAAGCTTGGCCCATGGAAAAACTGGAAGGTGGTAAGGACCCAGTTGCCATTTCCATTGGAGCAGAGTTGGATCAAACTGAAAGAAAAAATACATTTGAATATATTAGATATTTGATTATATTATCTTTGGAAAACAGACTGGATCTCTATGACTTGTATGTCCTACTGTAGATCTAACGTGATTCTTTAATGGACAGTGTGGTATATTTTCTTCTGACTTTTGGTTCTGTTGCCAGGAATTCTCTTTCCATCTCCTGAATGTGGTTTATACCCCAACACTCTAAGTTTAAATACTATTGAGACTTTCTGTCTCAACCATTCAACCTGTTTAGTATCCAGGCCTTCATTTCATCTTTGTTAGAATCAAAGTTGCAAGGAATGTCCTTGAAACAGACAGGCAGACAAACCAAACCAACCAACCAAAAGCCAAAGTAACCCCTGCAAATTCTCCAGCCTCTCTAAACTGAGTTATATAGGATTACTGCAATTTTATACATATTTAGTAACGAGAGATTGATAGGATCAGAAATCAGGCAGCCATGAAGCTGAAGACAGGTGCCATTGCTCGCTCCAAGGGGTAGCACACCTGCACTGTGCAATTATTAGAACACAGACAAAATAGTGTGGGGCAATTCTTGATGACCAGTGCAGTATTTTACCAATTGAACATATGTACCGAAGGATATGCTCCCTCCTGTTTAAAGCGTGTCTATATGAAGCTTCAGCATAACATACATAGTCCTTACTGACAGTTTCTTGGTATTTTGTTGTTCTCGCTTAAACCAGAAGCGTTTATAGTTACCATCTCACTGAACCTAAATTAGAATTAATTCTGAAATTTGCAGGTTACTGCCACTACACAAGTAAGACAGGCCTTGCTTACACTGTGATCGACTCTTGTCAAAATTAGTATGATAGCAGTAGGGTGTTCTTCTGTGTGTCTTTTTTTTTTTTAAGCCATGATTGCTACCTCTGGACCTTTTGTGGTACCAGCCAAAAAGTGTGTCATGCCAGTGTCTACTGATCACATAGGTCAGCATGCCGTGGCCTTCACCTGACACACTTGCTGGCATCCCTGCTTACCATTCCTACCATTCTTACCTGTGGCTTGCTTCATATGTGAAAATTGCTACATGCTGTTGATGCAACGACAAAAAAAAGAATTTGGGCTGTTCTTCTCTTTCTCCCTCTGTAAATGTTAGCACAGCAAAAATAAAATTAGGGAGGCATAACAAATACTTTTACCATTGATATAAGAGAAAGTAACTTCTCATGAAGAGACAGAATGGGGAGCAGAAGGCTGGATAGTAAGGCCACACTTTTAAAAGTCTTCTAAAATGTAAGCAGGCTTTTAAAATAGAACAATAAAAATTGTTTCCAACTCCATGAACCTTGTACAATGCTTCAAGTTGATTTACAGAAATACTTGTTCGTTGTATGCTTCAAATACTGTATCTCTTGAAGTCTGGTGCCTCATCAGTCTTCTGCTATGGTGGCTGTCACTTGCCCTCCTCCAGCTCTACATGTAAATACTTTCATTTTGCTTTCCTTAGTTACTCTCTCTGCCAGAATCTGTCCGATACAATGAGGGAGAGGAGACCTGTCAATAAATCAACTTAAAATTGTATGCTATTTTGCAAACATCTGCATAAGCAATTTTTACTTTAAAAAAAAAAAAAAAAAATTAAAAATCCATACAGCAGTACAGCCATTCAGTTTAGCTGAAGTTTATAGCTTCTGACAGAAAAAAAAGGCAGAGATATTGCTGGCCGAGGATAAAGGTAGATCAAAGAAGCTGTGGCTAAGACCATTAATCTGCACATAGCACTTCAATATAGAAGGTGCAATTTCTTTTTCCAAAATATCACATTTACCTAGTTTCAGTCTTTAAAGAAATAAATAATATGCAAATCTGCATAATATATTTTTGTAACAAATTACTGTATTTTTTGAGTACCTACTTTTAAATTCTGCTTCCCATTTCTGTTCTTCTAAACATCATTTATTTAACAAAAGAAGATCACATAATGATCTTGGTTTAATCTTTGAAGTTGACATATCTTCTTACCATCTAATGCAACATAATATTCTCTTTATCACCTATTCTCTTTTTCACAGTTGAACTCGCTGCGGTTTTGTTTTATGCAGAAATCAGTCAGCAATATGACTTGCAATGCACTCTGGAAAACTTTTAGTGATCATAACAAAAAGCAAGAGATCAATGGGCGGTCTTACAGATTACTTCAAAGAAACAGGGTGTGCAAACTGAGTCTGTAAAAGCTGAGCCTTCCCAAACCACAGGGGTTTGTATTAAACAAAACAAATCAGTTCTTCTAAAGTTCAGCGCTGATTAGCACAGATGTCTGTGCTAGTAAGGCACTGCCTTACAAAAAGGTCTTCAGGAGTTTTTCTTTGGGAAGTGACATATAGATCTTGCTGTTATTTCTCATGAGGTATACAATGAAATGTCTTAGAATAAGACCAGAAACAGTCCCAGAAAATAAAGTTCAGAGGCAGATTGTGATCAGAAATCATTCTGATTAGGGATGCATGTAGGGCTGGATGTAGGTTTTCCTTAAGACGTCAATAGTAATAAAAAATTTAACATCTAAGATGTCACCTATTTGGTATTCCTTCAAATAAGGACTGTGGCTGGCTTTCAGGAAACTTTGCTGGTCACAGATCACCAACTAAGTCATCTTTGGCTGGAAAAAAGGAAGATTCAAAGATAAAACTCATAATAGGGACCTCTAACAATCCCAAAACATTTTAATGCCTTATGGTGGATGTGATCCTAGGAGTTGGTACAATATAGTTGTTCATGATATGAATTAATGCAAAAGAAAGAACAATTTAGGTAGATAGTAAAGGCAGAAGACAACTTTGAAGTTTCTGAATGTCTGTTTATCTCAAAAGTCTACTTCTGAAGGAAACTTTTCAATTTCTTGTTATCTAAGGTTTAGAAAATATTTATAATTTCATTAAATTGTAGCCTGAGTTTTACCACCATTACCTAAGTTGACTTTGATAAAAATTCATAAATAGTGTTAGAGCATTCTTAAATATGATGGGTCTATTTATGTGTTTCTAGAAGATTCATAGGAGGATGGGTAGAGTAGAAAAAGGAGGGATTGGGCACAGAAACATTCTGTCCTGAGTCAAAGGTTACTCATTTCTCCATGTTCTGCATGATGTGATTGGTGCATCTGTACTTTAGTAGCCATAATTTGTTTAGTGATGAATGTAAGAACAACTGTAAGAGAACAGATGGTGCCCCTATTTGTCTGGATTTTCTTCCTACCAAGACTTTATCTCTTGCAGCAGATTCTGTTGCTCATCTCCTTTCCATCTTGAATCACTGAATCATATTCAACAACTCTAAAACTTACATTACAGTTAATTCAGGACACAATACGGAAACATTTTCAGTATAAAAGTAAAAAAAAAAGTCACAATTATTTCTGCAATCTCATAAGGTTTTTTTATGGATTTACCTTAGTCATTTTAATATCTCCTTCATTTACTGGCTTATAAATTACTTAAAAATTAAATTACTAAAACTGCTACTAATAACTGTTGGCAGTGTGCAACTCCCAGAATCATTCATATCTCTACTTGGTTTTGCCTGCTGTTTCAAAACTTCATGCAACTGGATTGTAGAGGTAGCTTAAATGGAAATGTTGAAAACATTCTTGTTCAAAAGTACAGCTCTGAGATCTGATTATTTAAAAATCTTCTCAGTCTCCTAAAATTCAAGAACATACGGTGATTCACCCATGATAATTTTTGTTAAAAATGAGTTTAATTTAATGAGTCAATGAAATCAAAGCTTTCTTTTTCTGGCAGCTGGCCCTTTCAAAATTCAAGGTCAATGCACAGCATTGATGTAATTGCACAGCCAGTCATTCCATGTTCTACAGGTGTTGGTCATGTTGAAAATAAACACACTAACTGTATTTTTAATGTGTAGCAGAAGTCATATGAAAAAGCAAGCTCAAAGAAAGACATAAGCATATTCAGTCATTTTGGGGATATAATTGAGCCATCAAGTCTTTCTACCTTGAAGAAATCACATTTAGCTTACTGTTACTACGTGCATCTATTCAAATGCTGCGCTATACCTTCTTGTTCATTAACTGCTTGACACCGTTAAGATTTAAATGATTACTGAGCATTAATAACTCAGCATTCAGCTGCAATACTTTCAGGGCATCAACAACAAGATTCAGAACTCAAATCCCAAACCCTCCAAACGGCATTTAATTTGATAAATTCTGGTGTTACAGTGTGAAAGGACAACTCTCATAGCACTAATACAATCAGAAGAAGGGGAAGAAACTAATACAGAGAAATGAGGAAACCAGGAAATCCAAACTTTACTTAGTTTAGAATCTAAAGGTCATGGGAATGGTATGATTTCTGGAGTTGATGTGCTGCCAAGTGCCTGAGAAAAAAAAAAAAATCACTAACCAACCCAAAACCTGAGATTAAAGAAGAAAAAAAAATTAAAATTCAGCACTCCTGAAGGATGCAGCAGAGTTGCCCTGAGGTAGCTCTGCCACACTCAGAAGGAATTTATGTCGTATAAATGTCCTTGTAATGCAGGCCAGCTCTGTTATGTGCCATATCCTTTTAATCGCATCAACAAGACTGGCTTCTCAAGCAGCATAAATGGTGGGCAAGCACACCATGTGAAATTAAAGCCAATGGCAAAATTGTATTATGGCCTAGATTTCACTCACCTGCATGTAAGGGAGGTCTCCATAATGAGAAAGGTGATTGTTTGTATCCTTTTCTCCTTTGTGCAAAAGGGCCTTTCATTACTTGTAACAGTTTCCATAGATGAAAGACATACTAGGAGGCATCCCCACAAAATCTTGGGCAGAACTGAAAGTGGGGAGCTCTCCTGGACTGGTTTAAATAACTTACAGTATCATCTTCCAGAAGGAAAAAAAAAAAAAGATCTCCTCTATTAGAGTGTATTTTCTGACCTTTTTTATATATAGTGGCACATAAATCCTTGCCTGAAGAGAACTCATGTGGAAATAAAAACAAAAGAGAGTGACCTGGAAGCAATAAAAAAAGAAAAATGTAAACTTGAAAGGAGCTTTTTGTACAATGTTTCCTCTAAAGCAAATAAAACCAAAGTTAGTTGGTTGTTTGGGTTTTTTTCCTCAGCTGGTTACTTTTGTTTGTAAATAAGATGTCATTTTTAACTAGAAAAACATAAATACTGAATGTAGTGTTAACAGCTGTCACTTTCATGTGATATTTATCGTGAGCCATTCTGCTCACTACTATAGTTATCTATGCTTAGTTAATGTGTTTTTCATTCATGCATTCTAAGTGCATAATGTCAGAAATGATTGATGAATATATTTTTCAGATTTGTTAATGAAAAAAATCTATTTCTTATTGGGGGGTGGGGTGGTGGTGTTGGCTCTTTCAGCCCCCTGAGAGAGTTTAGTCTTTATTCTTACAGGCAAGGTCCAGGATATTGACTACATTCACCTTTTTCATCCAAGTGCCTCAGAGCCGGTGGACTGAGTTTAGAATTCGGCTCTTCAATATTCTGTGCTAACAAAAAAGCATATTTAATACAGTGGAACATTATTTTATTAGTTGTCCTTTGCTGCTCTTTCTACAGTTAAGCTTTTGAGCACAGACCTATCCAGGTATGCTCTGATTATTCACTTTGGGTTACTAGCTGAAGGATACATACTGTTTCTTCATTCCCATAGGCAGCTGATAGGGCAGAGGAATAGTACACTTGGGGTTTTATCCTAAAAAAGAGTATACCTGACATGCACAGCTAGCCCTGGGGAGTGAGACGTGCTTCCTGACCTGACAGTTTAGACACCATCTTTGTAACAAACGGAGGGTGACCATATAATGTACAGTAAGGATTTGGTATTGAATTTGGCTCCAGCTTCCAAGGAACTTTAACATTATTAAAAAAAAATTCATATAATCTAATGTATATTTTATTAATATATCCTTTATTTGGAACCCGGGCTTTTCAAAGAAATAATATGCTTTATTGAGCTTCAGAGCTATTTAGAAGTCTCAGATGAACTGTGTGAATTATCTCTGTAGTAACCCATTGAGCATTTCGCTTACAGAGAATCTTTGATCCCATCCAAATTATGTTAACACTATGCAACCATCTGAACTTTCAGACTCCTACAATCTAATAAGTACTAAATTCTCTGGACAAAATTTTGTCGGGAAAGAGATGCCATTAAAAATCACAACCTTTTCATATTTGTATGAGTTATATTCTTTTAGCTCTAGGTATTTCACAATGCTTTATGTTTTGATGAGGAAGTCTGGGACAATATTTGTATTTGGCAAAAGTATCTGCTTTGCGCTCTGTATCAAAACTGGACACATTTCACAATGAAAGACTCGCATTTCACTCGTTCTTATTTCTTGGGGTTTAGCCAAAACGTATTATCCTTTTCCAAACCACTGCAACGACAGTTTATATTTTATGTATAGCCATAATTAGAACTATCCCCAAAGCCTGGGTTTTTTTGTTCTTGAGGGTGGGTTTTTGTGTGGGTTTTTTGTTTTGTTTTTGTTTTAATTGGTATGATTCACCTTTCTGCGTGAAAGAATCATTCATGTGGATAGTGTCCCATAGCATCTATTTGACTCCCACAGAATGCCTTTCCTAAGATTTTTTAATGTGATATAAAATATCCTGGGTTCTGGCTCATGTGAAATGAATGGCTGCATCTGTTTTTATTATGTACTACAAGAAGTAAGTCCTTGTTGTCAAGCCAAGTGATGCAGGTGGGCTTGGCCTTCCACATTGTCTATGACAGCAGACCCTGGAATTCACTGTATTTTGAACCTGATTGTCTCCGAAGCGGTTTGAATACAAGCTAACATGTATGCAGCACGATTGATCAGAGGATTAGGACCAGTAGTAAAACAGCAAGTGAATGATATATGCACAGATGATACCACAAGTCTGAGCTTCACTTTAATCTAGCTGGAGCATCCACTACCACAGCAGTGGTACTAGATTTGCAAATACCATCACTGGGATTATGAAAGACCAGTTCTTCCAGGCTTATTCTTATCTAGGCAGGCTCAATCAGACTCTAATCCCTAGTTAAAAAAAAAAAAAGGCACTCCTAGGAAAATATTGAAGAGTTATGAGGTCTGCTATATATAATCAATTCATATATTTTTCTTTAGAATGTGCAAACTTTATTTATTAGCAACACAGCTCTGCATTCGGTATGTGCATACAGCACACTTCTGTACCACATAAAGGGTCGGAGTGTAGTTTTATATTTCAAAGTAATTTAAGCAGGGTCACGGAATTTGGTAGTTTCACACTTACAAAGGCAGCTAACAGCCTTGCAAAAGAATCTCATCGGCAAAACAATTGATTCTAACTTCTTCCTGAGCAGAGAACCTTCACTGCCTAGATCATGTACAATAAAACTGACATCTGAGGGTAGAGCAAAAATATACGCAGCTTTCCTAATCCCTTGGAGGCTTCTGAAATTACTGTCTGAAAACTATAATGAGAATGGGATAATTTGTGACATTTCCCTCTGCTGTTAGAAGGTATTGATTTTATGACATTTTCATTTCTTATTATGTATTACGAGTATAAGACATCAGAATGTTAATATCAGATGCATAGAATAAACAAGGATAGTGCCAGGTAGTACTTTATTTATTTCAATTATTTTTCAGTTTTATGCTGTAGCTATTTTACCAAATCCCTGCAGGCTGTTAGCAGATAAACAATCATTCATAAGCTCTGAGAATTCAGAATTAGAGGAGGCAGCCCATACATAAACTTATTTCTTCCGTGAAGTCTACCAGCCAGGTAAGATAACTTAACTTATCCTCACTGTGCTGAGTTTTGACCTCCCTTGGTTTACCTAAGACATACAATTTTTCAGCCACATTGTCTGTCTAATTTAGACTGTCAGTGCCTTGAGGTAGTTGTCATCTTCCTTCTGACATATGAGGGACCTGCTGAAAATACTGATGTATTCACAATAGGTCCAATACTGTCACTTGTATTCAGCCCTGCTGCATCTTACTTGTCAGGCCTTTGTGAAGGGTAAGTTCCCTCTTCTAGTGGTAAAACCACCGAGACAAGGTTATGGAGAAGGCTATCGCACCGAGACTCTCTTGAAATTGTTCAAGTGTTGACCTCTTAGCTGTGGAATAATACAGTCCTGTAATTAGCTTTGCTTACAGCTGCGTCTGGGATCACTAAAAAATATACCCAGCTTTTGGTTTTCTGGAGAAATCTCTGGGTATCTCTCCCCTCTGTTCTTAGCATATTCATCCCACTCTGTTCATCACATCACGCAGGATCAGTTCCACCCCAGGAGGGAGCAGGGGCTGCAGATTCAGAAGTTCTGGCAAAAACCTTGGGAGGTTGCACTGCGTACTGCCAAAAAGAGAAATGGAATGTATGAAATGCCTGCAGAGAAATGCACCATCCAGGCTGAACAATGGTAGCACAATGACGTTCTAAGTAAACGTATGGCAATAGGACACTAATCATATACAAGGTGCTATTTTCTAGAATCATGTTTTTCTGCAAGTCTATACATAGGAAAACTATTAAAGATATCTATATAGCAAGAGACAGCTGCATCATAAGTTGGTTAAAAAACTGTGGATACTCGCAGTGATCCTGGCCAGAAGACTGTGGCACAGGGAGGAGTTAGCGATCCATGTGACAGCTAAGGTACGCAGGCCCAGGCCCGTTCCGTGCTGCGCTGCCCATCCCACGTGGCCTTCGGGCACGTGTTGTGGTGCACGAATGCCTTGGGCGCAGGGGAAACTGAGGCAGCTCTTTGTAACGGAGGAACCTGCCGGCTGCTCCCGCTCGGTACTGGCGCTTACACCACCTGCGTGGCCTTGCCTTTATCTGACAGTGCGGCAAGAAGTTTTCATGACAACATCATTTCTGTTTGACTATAGAAATGACAACTAGAGTTGTCTCCTTGTCAGAGAAGCCTATAATAGCTTGAAACACTGGAAGGGGAGAATCTCTGCTGTGGATGGGCTCTGCATGGCATGTTGCAAGTCGGTCAGAGTCCTGTTCGATGCTCTGCTGCTCGGGGCTCCCAGCATCTAAAGAGGCGTGAGATTATCTATGCTATTCTCTTCTTGCAGTGCTAGCTCTAATAAATAGCATTACAGAGTCTGGGTGCCTTTCTTACTGGGTTCACAATGATCCAGCACCTTCCAGTGCAAAACACTACATAAAACCGGGAAAGTAGCTGTTACTACCTTAATGCTTAACCCCAGAATAAAGCTTCAACTCTAACTTTGGTCACCGGTATTGAAGAGAATACCACCATAGTTGCTGAACTACAGACTGACTAGTCCACTTGTTTCTCAATTCAGCTGCACAGAGGAATAGGATTTCTGTTCGTTCTTGAACAATGTCTGCATGTGATCAGGCTCTGGTTACCAACATGGGCATGGAGAGGGGCAGAAAGGACAAATTTTGTCCTCGGTGAAGTACAGTTGGTTACATTCTGCTAGATTTTATGCCTTTAATATTCCCATATGACTTCCTGAAGAGGTGGAGGTAAAAAAAAAAAAAAAAAGAGATTGAATAGGATCTAATACATCTCTCTTGTCCTTTCAGGACTTCAGGAGATACTTGTCTGCCACATTCACTGTGGAAAATAGAGAACAAATAAATAGAGAACAATGAATAGATAGTCCCACTTTTTCAACTGCCAAGTGAGAGTTTGACCCACAGGCATTTTTTGTTTCTTTTCCCATTCAAAGAAGATTGCTTCTCCATTAAAACATTGATATAGAGGTTTACCTGTAATCAGCATGCCTTCAAAAATAGAAAACAAGTCTACATATTAAACATGAAAAAAAGCCCCAATAATCATGGAGATGCTAAAGATGCATCTTGCATTCTGATGTCATATTTAATCCATATAATTGTTTCCTTGCATACATGTAAAAATATATAATATACATATTTATACATGCACATATATGGCACAAAGCCATTATATGCAAAAGTTAAAACAAAAAAAAAACCACCAAACTTTGAGTAATTCCACATGTTTTATGAAGATCTGAACTTAAGCATAATGAATGTAGTGTTATCTCCATAGTAGATGCAATGATCTGTAGACCAAGTTATAAGTAGCCTCAATTTCAGAAAGTATAACTTAGCCCTAAAATATATTGAATGTTTGCTAGAGAAAATGTTGGCCTAAAAGAGGACTATAGACACAGCTACCAGCAATAACAGATACATAAATTGGAGGAATTGAAAATGAACTTCAGATGTATGGTAGCTCTGGCACATACCTCAGTCATGTTTTACATTTTAATTTCTCCTTGTTTATGAACAGTGTTAATTTAGTGTTGGCCTAAATCATCACATGCTGTCCAAATATTCTAATAGGCAAATAAGGAAGAGACATCATAATAATTTGACTTCCTTGCAATCTAAATCAAGGCAGCCCATTAGACTCAATTTTTTCCCTGATACAATAATAGTAGTATATTCAAATCTGACCAATTCATGTCATGGATGTCTTTAACTTAGCAACTATCTACTTGCAGACATATTATAATCCATAATTCTTTCAGACTTACAAAATGCTTTCACTCATTTTAACATGAAAAAGTTACAGAAAGGAACAGATCACCTATCTGAAACCACTCAAAGCTTCCTGACCAAAATAGAGGCACACTTTGTAGCGTCTGAATTATCTCACCATCACTGTGGTTGTATACAATCTAAGAGAAAAAATATTCTTTCTCCTGGCCATCTGCATTTAAATTGATACATTATAAGAAAAAACAGAAGTTGACCTGGGAAACAAAAATTTTATTCTACAGTTGATGTGGATATAACGGATTTTAATTTTTTTTTTTTTTTTTTTGTAAGTTCACTGTTGTGGAATTTATAGCACATGGATAATATTGTACAAAAATAAGAACTAAGGTATAAGGGAAAAGAAATTGTTATTTTTATGCCTTGTGAAGTTGCCTAAGTTGCAGATATTGTATGTGAACGAGATTTGTATCAAATTTATATAGAGCTTTCTCACAGAATGATGTAGTGAAGAGAAGGGAAAAACAATATCGTAATAAGGTCAGAGGATGAGAGAATAACTGAGTTGTCCAGAAAATAAAGCCACACTGGGATCTCAAAAACTGGGATATTATTCCTCTAGGTAATCAAAAACATTCAAAATATCGTTCAAAATGTATCTGTCCCTTGTGAGGACTTTAAATGAGCCAAGCTTACTTTGTCTGAAATAATGCTTTTATAAAGAAAATATTACAACCAGGGAAAAGCTTTCCTTGTATCCCTTAACAATAAAGTCTGAAAATACAATGTTATTGAAATTCTTTTTATGTGTACTTCAGAAACAAAATAATTTTGGGTTTCTTTAAAGAAACACAGATTGTGTAGATTTCATCTGATTTATACAGTGTAATCATATTTATATCATAATTTTTCTAGTTTGTAACAACGGCCTTATAAATATTTTATTCAGTTCTTTTTCAACATAAATACTTCCATTTCTGGAGGTCACAATTTGATCTGAGTACAAATAGCTTTAAGCAGCAGGGGTCCAAGCCATAGATATTTATTCAGATTTGGACCCAACTACTAAAGTATTTAAAAGCTCATATACAGCGTTCATGCTGTTATGGAGCTGGAGAACAAAAGTGATCACACATACACATATTCCACATTCAGAAAGAGACACAAAGAAAGAAAAAGAAGGAAAGAGAGAAAGAAGGAAAGAAAGAAAAAGAGTAAAGAGAATGATTACGTCCATTTCTTAGCTTGCGTTTCTCAGCCTGCATTTCTCTCTAATACGACAGTGCTCAGTTCATGCTTGTCTTGCACACAGTCAGAAAGACAGATTTGAGTTATCATCATTATAGTCTTATGCTGTTGTCTTCTTCCTATAAGGAGAATGTAAGTATACTCTTTTATGGCTGGCACCAATCCTTGTGTATTTAAGGTGTTCACCTGTATATCCCGCCACAGTCTCTCCACAGACCTTTGTTAGTGGCAGAAATCTCAATGAAAATAACATTATTGAGAGTTTCATTAAGATAAGTTAGCAGGACTGTGAGAGGATGAGGAGACAAGAACAGGTGAGGTTAGTTATCATTCCGGTGGAAAAAGACATAGTGGGAATTCTTACTCCTTGACCAGTGCAGAAGCTTGGAACTGCCCGGTGATGAGAAAATGATTGATTAATCAATGCACCTTTTGCATTAATTGATATTGCAGCAATCCAAGCATCAACCAGCCAAATGTACCGAAAACCAGGCTGATTTTGAGATCCTTGCCCTCTTGTTTCTGTTCCTGAGTCTCATTTTAAATGCAGCCTTAATACTAATTGGTATTTATAGTTGGAATTTTCTCTAAGCAAAGTCCGTGGTATCCCACAGCATATTTACCATTTCTAAACAAGCCATGGCTTCTGTTCTATAGATTGCAGTGATATTTCCTTACACATTTAGGAACATATCATCATTGGTTACTTAATCATTGTGGGACTGGCTGGCTGTTCTTGGTTTTAAATAGTCCTATCTGCTCATAAATTTTACAAATAAGATTCTGCCAGAGTATTCACCTTGGAGTAGATGGTCCAGTGAGATTTAAGAGAAGAATACTTATTTTCAGATCACAAAGCTTGTTTCACAGGCACGGTCTCTGAGCCCACTCTATCCCTCATTTGAATACCCTTATTCTGTAGAGTAGACAAAAAGATATATTTAACTAAATTCATCTCCCTCACCACAGAGATACAACTATCAGACGTTCCAGAGAAGCCCTGGATATAGTCCAAAGGATAACATGTACAAAAAAGGACTTTTTTTTTTTTACTTCAACCATCTATGCAGATTCTGGTCATGTTCATACATTGACTAAAATCTCAAAAGCATGTCTCTTCTAGCAGGTATGAGAGCCTCTCATATCTCTCTATTATATCTCTTTTCTATGATATCTTTCTATATCAGATAGATGTGCAGCTCTGTAGTTTGGGTAGTGGGAAGCACAGTAATGTCTGCCATAGCTCTACTTTACAGGAAAATTCCCATAAGCCCCCAAAATGTATTCACAGTATCTTTTCCACTCTTTAGAAGATATTTAGTTCTGAGTGATTGGTTTCCAGTAGAAATTATCTGAAGGAGTGTCTCAGAGAATCACTCTTTAGTTATAAGTTGATTGACTAGATGTATTTCCACTTGCTGTGAGACTGTAGTGTGGAAGTTAAAAGTTTTCAAATACAGATAAAAAGCAAAAATGAAACAAATGGAAATCAGTACTTAAAGGATAAAACCCAAACTCACAGATATTATCAAGTTAACTAATACAGCTAAAGCATTATCACTATTTCTCTAATCAAGAAGAAATATCATTAAACAGTATTTCAGACCACTTTAAAAAAAATTATCTTTCGCAGTCTCAATTTTTAGCTGAGTTTCTGAAGATAATTAATCACACAGATGAGGCTTCTGATGGAAAACATGCAGAAGGCTTTCTTGCTGCAAGTTATTTTTGCAACAGAACTACAGTAAGTTCGTTCAATTACTATACAAAGCAAATTCATGTAGATATGGGTCCAGTTCAGTCAGTTTGCCATCAGTCACAGAAGAAATTATAGAAGCCACTTAAAGACATCAGTTGAGGAATCCTTGGAAAGGCTCAGCTTGATCAACAGTGTGCACTTTTAAATATGGAGATCATGCTTTAAATACACTGAATCCTTTGAAGGTACTATTACTGTAGCCAAGGCATTTAAAATTATATATAAAGCTGATGGGCTTTTTTTTCCCCTTTAGGCATTTATAAGGTTTTACATCAACAGTTAATATCAAGGCTATGAAATCATGAAATACAAAAAAATATACAATATTGAAAAGTGGTTAAAGATTACAAACCAACCAACCAACCACCCAAACAAGTAACATGCAGGGACATTAAATTATAGACAACCTCTCTTCAGCAAGCTGCTTCTAGGGCAAAGAAGAAAATCAAACACTTGCTGTCCAGTTTGATAACTGTTGTGCCTTAGTTAGGAATGTAAGTAAATCATGCAAAAGGAGGAGCCTGGTATCTCTCATAACTCCATTTCTTTTCCTTCACTTGACTCTCAAGAAACTTATGGAGAAGGGTTTTGTGTGATCCCCCTGTAGTGTGATGGAACTCAGGGGTGGTAAAGAGGAAGCAAATACTCTAGCAAAATAGGCTGATTTGGTAATTTTGGATCAGATGTTTATCTACTTTGGAGCACTCTGCGCATCAGGTCATTCACAAAGAAAGTGAATGCAGTACACATTTTGAAACCTTTGTTAAGTGATTTTCTTTTCTTTTGGCTGTTCATCACCATTAAAATCTGATGTGTGACAGAAATACATGTGAGAAGCATCAGTTAGAAATAATCCTGTATGGAAGGAAGGAAAGATTAATTTTAATGGGTAAAATAATTGTTGAAAGATAGAAACCTGAAATTAAAAATGTGAAAAATCCAAATGCCAGGGTAACTAACTATACATATCCCAGGAAACCTTATCTACAACATACAAAATATTATGGAGTTAAGTTCCATTGAGGAAGATGGTGTTCCTTAAAATCCACCCAAAACTTGCTTTGAATAACATTTAACACACTGCTCTCTAAAGCAAAGCTATAAGCATGGGCATTGAGAAATACCTCTGGTATTTCTTGTTATTAGTAAATAGTAAAATTAGTAAAATATAAAAAGATATTTTCAAGTTGTTTACCTGATGTTTCAATTTTTTTACATATTAAACTACTTTAAAACTTATAGTGCTTGTGATTAATCATGAAGAATGTTCACTGGCCATGAATATATTAGAGTGCTCAATGAGAAGAAGGTTTCTAATCATCAGAAGTGGATAATCCCATCCTCATAGCATCAGCAGTTCACAAAAGCCTCAGCTGGTATTGAGACAGTTCAGTAACATTAGGAAATAAATTATTTGAGTTGCAGCAGCAGTACTTCAAATATGAAGTATGGAACAGCACAAAAGGAGCCTGAACTTGATGACACTGGAGGTCGCTCCCATTATATGTTTATGTTTACAGCTTATGGACATTGTTGTCTATTAACTCCGGTATCTATTTTGCAACAGGACAAATGCAGAATATCAGAAGAAACATACCTTGTCTCTGTCAGTGGCTATAGCCAAGTATGTGATAAATATGAGGTGCTCTACAGCAGAGGAAAATCTTCTTAATTTCTTGATGATAAAGTATAAAATTAGACTATTTTTGTCTTAATACACATTTAATATATGCTTAAAAGTGAAAGTTAAAAATTAGCCATCTTAATGTGTTTAAGGACTCTGACTTCCGTAAGATTTTCACAGATATTTTGAGCTAGCTGTATGTTTTTGGCACGAATACAAATGCTGTTTGCAACAATGACAAGTGCTGATCTTAAAATCATTCATGGCCCTTAGTGGTGTAGTTAGGGCTCATTTGTTTCTGCTTTCTTAACTTATTATTTTATTTTACTAATTATTTTACATTCTCTTTCTTTGGGTTTAAGCCAAAGGCTTTTTTTTAATGAATACGTCAATTTTAAGGGAAAAAAGCAAATGTAACGCAAACAAAATACTATTCTTACATGCAGAGAATTGCAAGGCAAACATTCCTATGAAAATAACGCCTATTAAGAGCATAAATATGTTCTAGTAGAAGTATAAAGTAGTGTTGTTTCCTCCAATGGTAAAAGGAAAAAAGCTTTGCCTGAAGAAGTGTGACAGAAAAGGGCCATGGGGTAGACAAGAGTGGATTTAGAAATTATTTACGTTCTTAGATGATTTTAGCAAACCAGCCTTTTAGGTCTATCTGTCTTGATTATTTGAAACTAAATGTTTTGTGCAGGAAATGAAAATAGGTTGATTAAGCATATTCTCATCCTCACCCCATGCATCCTATATGTTACTATGACACCCTGTGATGTAGGATAGCTACAATGCAGAGGTAATAGATGGGAAATTGTTTCAGGCCCCAGTGGTTCTGGTGTATGATTACGATACAGGCTAGCAATCATAGAAATTGCTTCTGAAAGTCATATACAGCTCACCCATTCACTGAGCTGCTCACGGAAGTCAGGGGATTTGTGTGCTTCAGCAAAGCATATGTTATAAAAGAGTTATTTATAATGAAGTCTTGCAGATGAGTCTTATTTCTCTAACTCCTTCATGTGGATTATAGCTTGTGAAGACAGGAAAGAAGAGTTATACCGAACTGTTCTGTAAGTCATTATCTTCCCTTGACATATGGCACAATTTCTTGTTGAAAGCAGATGCTGTCAGTGTAGCAACGTAGCACCAATGAAGACATTGTCAGTTGTATGGTTACATTACAGTGAGTGCATAATTAGTCATTTTACATCTACTTTTACTTTATTTTGACAATTAGGAAGCTTAACGAGAAGGCTATGGAGGAACTGTGACTTTTCTACTTCAGTCAGAATGCAGACTTGAGAATTGAGGACTATGTACTTCGCACCTCTTCCGAGTTCAATTTAAATTGAACTAGCACTGAACTAACAGGTTCTCTGAATGTTTTTATCATAGATATACTTAAATGTCTGCTGTAAATTGAAGTAGGCTAAGTGTATTAGAAATTAAGTAGATATTTCTTTGGGAGTATCTATGTTCTTTCTGAAAAGTTGCATTTCAGACATTTAGAAAATATCTAGTACTATCAGTTTTGTACAATACTTATGGTAGTATGTCATATGAATCAAAAAAAGGAAAGGAAAAGAAAAAAACCCCGAGAATAGAATGGAAATTATGCTTTGCAGATATTGTAGACATCTCCACTTTTCTATGAAAGCTACAAAGAAAAAGCTGGCCGAACTTTTCCATTGACTCAGCCTTTAAGCACAGATTTTAAGGTTTTATAAAGTTGCTGATTATGTTTTCTGACATCATGGTTGCCTACTAGCTTGGAACTACTCACTGGATGCAGTGGGGTCTAGTCTGACTTCCAGAGAGGTCAACAAAAAGACTGTCAGGTGAGGACCCCTAACAGGCACCTGTGACTGAGATGTGCTGCCAGGTGAGTCAGGTACAGGAAAAAAACCAGGCAACCTTCAAGAACTGAACAGCTTAGTTTTTGTTGCTGAGAGTAATTTCTGATTTATAGACAGCATATCCAGACCTTCACTTAAAGTGTATTAAAAACTGCCTATATATATATATAATTTTGCCATTGTTTTAGAAAACGTTTTGATGTGCTGAAAGTGGACAGGAAAGGTTTTTTTTTTCCTCCTGTAGTCTACAGGTACAATAATGAACATCCAGAGCTTTTACATCTGGAAATAATCAGAAATTTGGGAAGCAGTCAGCTTCAGTGGCTGAAGAAAATAAGATTCTCAGTTTCTCAACAGATGCACTTTAGAATTCCCATTAATTTTCAGAATGGCATTCCCAGTTTTATTTTCTATTATTTAAATAGATATTTACCTTCTATGCCAAGCTTTACTTGCATGACCTAATATCATTGTTATAATCAAAGCAAACCCTCCCCAGAGATTATAAGCTACATATCTCAGTCTCTCAATGAGGATGCTGGTAACTGAGAAGCTTTCATTGCACGTATTTTACATGTTAACATCACAAACCCAAGCTCCCAATAAGCCATCCTTTTTATTATGTGATTTCCCTATTGTCCCTATATAATATTCAACGTCTTTTTCATTTCAGCTAGAAGACAAATAAGAGTTTACCTAGCAATTTACAGATTGATTTTCTACCTTCCTACTGACAGATGTAATGACTAAATAAAGGGAATAAATCTTATTCTCTAGTTTTTTAATTAAATGTTGTCGACTATTTGAACCTTGGAAAGCAACTAAAATGTGTCCCACAATGACAAACATTGAGTAAGAGCTACTTTTCCTGACTTTGACAATTTCTGTTCAGATTTTTTTTTCCTAATTCAAATTATTACTGTGGAAATTATTACTATAAACAGCTTTAAATTTTGGGTCTTTTAAGAAACCTCCTGGGTGACTTCCTGAGATCACCTTTTAACAGCTTCATCAAAGTATATCAGCACCAGTCTCTCACAGAAGCTGCAGGTGTTCAGCGTCATATTTGACTAATAGGTCAACTCCTCAGGGGCTAAAGGAGGGACAAAACTTTATTCCTAATGTTCTGAGTAACACTGTGGCCTTCAGCCTGGCACTTTTTGCACTTCCCATGCATACGCTGTTATGTATGCTATGTTCATTTTCAGAGTATTTCTCTCAGTTCCATAAAAGAATGTGTCTTAAAAAAGATGAAATTGAGTTAAGATTATGTACATCATTTGGCTTTTATAGAACAGAGCATAACAACAGAAGAAATCACAGGACATATTTTGCTACCATTCCAGTTATTTACTTCAACTTGTTCAGGCCTGTTTCTGTAAATATAAATTCACAAATATTTTAAAGCAATATGTAACAAGGAGAAATGAGAAGTCAAAAATATCTTCATTCAGGTCCCTTTCAGAAAGGATATAAGAGCAAAATTAACCCAAGTTGGTCCTCTTCTCACTAACTCCTTTATCTTTTAGCTTTCTGATAGCAAAAGACCAAGCCCATTGTTCTGCTTCACACACAAAGCTCTTTATGCAATTAAATGCAATATTGGAAATGATAATTTATATAAACATTTATCACAAAGGTTATATGTGTGTCAAGTGACCTGTTTTCTGTCAGTGTTTCCTACAGCAGTTTGATTTTATGCAACCCATCTGGAACAAACTCCCGGAGCATTTTAACTCTGGAATGCAATTTTAACTTTGGTCTCCAGATGGTCCAGCTCCTTAGAGTTTTACTAGTTAAATCACAAATAAAGTTATCTATGCAAAAATAATAATTAACAAAGATAAGTGCTTGTATTTAGCAAAAAAATCCACTCACAGAAAATTGCCATCTACAGTGCAGAGAGTGCAGCTGACTTCCTCTACTGACACAGACCCATAGAGAATTAGGATTAAACTGCATCATTTGTTTACTGAAGTTGAGGAACTTCAGTGGTGGTCCCAGGCTGGGCTGGGCTGGGCTCACTGGGGGTGGTGGGCTTGTCCCCTTGGTAAGGCCATGATTCTGCCAGCCCCTCGGCCCCCAGATGCCTGCCTTCATGGGGTGGTCCTCCCACTGCTCCCTGGTAGACACAGTTTTTGGAAATGGGAACTTTCTCAGGGATTTCCTGAGAAATCCCTGAGAAAGCAACGCGATTAACCGCTGAAAGGTGAATGACTCCCAGTGTTGTTGTGGACCAAAGAATATATTAAGAATTACGGAATCTATTTTACAAGAAAGAGTAAGGAACATCTTTGCTGCTTTCAATTTAAAATGCAAACAAAGTTAAACGAAATATCCATCAAGTCGTCATCTTCTAGAACGAAATTCTAATCAGTCTAGTTTGAAGCTTGCTTCCTTTATTTTATCAGAACAAAGACAGCCCATACTGCTCAAAAGCACACAGCTGTCTGCCTGGTAAACCTTTGGATGCAGGGAGTTTAGTGGTGTCTTTCTGGGCCAGCTTATGTGCTAATATTAACCTGTCCATTTGTCACGTATGTAACGGTGAGGGTAATGGTACTGCACTCATCTGCGCATCTGCTCTGGCTTTCAACTGAAGCTCAGATGAAAGAGGAAACTTTCATGCGTTGCTGTGAATCTGCTTGCAATTTCATTATCTCCAAGAGGGATTTCTCCCCCCCCTCCCCCAACCTTTATCTTTCTGTCATCTTTCTTTTCCTATTCTGCTGATAGAAATAATTATTTTTAACACTTGTATTCTAACTGTGGAGTACTTATTTCTGAGATATTATATATTACCCACTGTGTTTCCTGGTATTATTAATGATACTGCACTGCTTTCCAAAGTTGATAATGGTTTTCTCAGTGCTCCAGAAATATTGTTCTGTAAATACGGGACATGTTCAAAAGCTCTGACACCTTCAGTTAAAATTTACCATTCAGTTTTTTGCAGTCATTTGTGCTTGTTACTAATAATCTAGACTGGATACATGTTCAGTTGTACTTGGAACTTGAATACCGCTGGTGCCTCCATTCTGCAGATCCCATTACTCCATAGAGAGATACAAGTGATCTTTAAATGACTGCAGTTTCTCAGAAAAGAAAATTAACCTGTGTTGATCTCTGTGCTGTCACTGATGGTTTGTTTCCAGTTACCAAATTAATTCATTTATGCTAGTTTTGATATCTCTGTGCTGCACCACAGCTGTCATGGGAGGTATATCTAATGATTTCAGTGAAACTACTTAAACAAGAAAACTAGTACATATGTAGTTTTATATGTGGTTAAGCGCTTTGCAGACTGAAGCTCTAATACATTTAACAGTCTCTGTGTGCACTAGTATACAGAAAATGAGGGTATTTGTAGAAATCTGTATTTTCATTTAACTATGCAACTTAGCTGTAGGCATAGCTTTTATTAGACACATGTTTGATTCTTTTTCATGTTTCTTTTTGTCCATAAAGATTTGAGTTTTAGACAGAAGATTTGAAATAGCTGAAAAATATTAATGGTTGTCTACATAACTCCTAAGATAATTAACAGAGGACAATATGAGTTGAAATCTTAAAGACAATATATTCTCACATATGTAAGTATGCATGAGAGACATCCCAGCAGTTAGAAATTGTATAAATGCTTATTTCTCAGTTTTATGAAATTGACAATTTTGTGTATCTACATCAATTTTTAATTCCTTCCTGAGATTATTTCATTCAAGCTCTCATCAAAGACCTGCACACATGAAACTAGTGTCTTTTTATTTCTCAGTCTGTTGATATTTAAATGGCTTTTATTTAGATATGAGAAAACAGTATTTTTATGAACAATATGCTCCCATGATTCTGATGCCGCACAGACCACTTAAATTTAAGTAAAGAGATGCATGCTTGTAGGGATGAGTTTTCTAACTCATGCTTTCAAGGGCTATATCTTGTTTCTGGTAAAGCTTTTCTTATCTGATGAACTGAAACGGAAAAGCAGACCACCCCTGAACACAACAGATGGACTTCCCCTGAGCAGGGCCTGATGAATGCTGTGAGTAACTGCTGGAGAATAAGGGGTGGGGGACAACACTAAAGGACAGGCCCTGACAGGTTAAACATCAACATTTTATACTACATGTCTTGTAATGTTTTAAAGAATTTTTATTGCAAAGAGCTAAATTGTTGAATCTGAGGAAACAGGAGGCTTGTAATCATGCTGGGTATATTCTGGGCAGCACCTCTGTCTCTGGGTAGTGTAGTGCCATGCTGCCATTTGAGGTTTGCAGAGGACCTGAGGAGGAGGAGGGCGTGCTGGCAGCCAAGGGCAGAGCATGCCCACTGTGTGGAGGTAAGCTGAATCCACAACAGTTCTTGTGTAGCGGGGTCTCACTATCTCCTTGCTTGCCACAAACTTCTGGAGAAGCAAAAGGAATAGAAATTCTAGTTAAATCTGATACTAAAAAAACAGGCACCACCACCCCCCCCCCGGAAACAGAAACAGCAAAAGCTTTTCAAGTGAACACTTGACTAAGTAAGTCAAGCTACCTGTGGAGCTGTATGTGAATTCAAGTATGAGTTCACGCTGGAGAAAACAGCCTCCTGAGGTTTAATGAACTACATACAAACAACAGGAAAGTTTTCCAGGGAAGTCATAAATTCTGTTTCCATTACTTCTGCATTCATGAAATAAGTGGCTGCTTAATGTAGTTGGATAAAAGCCTTTGAGATGAAAACAAAAAGCGATTTTTATTGTGGATCTTAGAAGTCTAGTGTGGCCAGGGGACAGCTGAGAGAGCACAGTAGCAAGCTGTCTGCAGCGACATTACCATAAGCCAGTAAAATCTAGAGCTGCTGTAAAACAAGCACGGCTAACAGGCTGTACTGCTCTGTCATAAACTCCAACACTCTCAAACACAGGGACTAATGCCCTGGAGACTTCCAGTTCACTCTGGGCATTTCTTTATTTTTTTCTTAACCCAGTGTTATTAAAGTGTTTTTAATGAACACACTTTTTTTTCCCCTCAGTGAGATACCTTTTGTTTCTCCACCCCACATGCCCATTTAGTTAAATTTTTAAATTCACAGTGTGTGGTATACTGAGCACACTCTTGTACCTTCCCCAGCACTTGGTGGAGAAAAAATGGTTGGTCACAGCAGCTTAAACACATGACATTTTAAGCAAAAGTGATTCAGAAAAAGACAACTCTCTTTGTAACGAGAGAGCAAGCAACAGAGCTGTCATTTGTTAAATTGGGTATTGTCTCATTAAATTCCTAAGCGTAGTGTCGGAAAGATTAGGAGCAGACTGACAGATTCAACTGGCTCAACCACTGCCACAATCACACAGAAAACATTAGCTCAGCTATTAAGGATATACATAAGCTAATTTCTGACAGACATTTGCTGTTATACTAATTTGATGTCATTACAGTTCATTGAGTATCCCAGCCATAAAGCAAACATACCTTGCTATATGCTGAAAAGAGGATGAAGAGATAAGCTAGGGAGGATGAAACTATTTTCTCCTATGACTTGGTCTTTTTCTATGACTGAGGGATATTCTCATCAAATAAACCATTCCAACAAAATGAAATGTACCTTGAATGTTCTGTCAAAATCTGAGTCTAAACCAAAGACTTTCTCAGGTGTCAAAACACCCCCTTTCCCATCTTTTAGGCTGTCATATCTCCCATTCATGAAGCACAGGAAATGGAAATATGGCAGTACTATTACCAAGGTAATCATACTGCGCTCCAGGACCAGATTTTCCTGTGAAATATTCAGGTTGAATTCTAGGCCAGAGTAAGAATAGTGCCTTAGAAGTAAAGTGAACATTTGTGTGAAATTTGAGTGAGTCATACTTAAACTAAGTAATATTTCTCTGTGAATATTTAAAGCTCTGAATTTTAACTTCGTCTAAATGCAAAATTCCTTCATTTTCATGCTGTTTTATCAAATTTTTGGCTGATCTTAAAGGGAAAAAAAAAAAAAAAGGAAAAAAGTCACCTCTGGGAATAATGTAATTGCTGAAACCCCAGGAGGGCTCGTGTTCACCGGCCTTTCCTGCCTTAAGCGGGGCTGAGGGAGCTGAGGGCTGAGGCAAACAGTGAGAACACCTCCTCCGCCTCCTTCTCCCTTGGCTTTGCTGTTCCCTGGGCCATTTCTCACACTAATTCCCTCACTCCTCACTGCCAGGCAGCCTTTTGCCCTTCCTCAAATACGTTTTCACAGAGGCAACGCTGGCTTTGCTGACGGGCCCAGCTGCGGCCTGCATGCGGAGGAGCCATTGCAGAGCAGGCTGGAACCGGCTGTGTCCGGTACTGGGCAGCCCCTCACCTCTCCTCACAGAGGCCATCACCATGTACACAGCTTTTCTGGGTCAAATCTTTGACAATGTCTTCATTTCTCTGAGAAGAAATATATCCTGCTCGCAAAGTTGGAGGGGAGAAGTTTGGTTCTTTTAGAGATGGTCTCGACTACTGTCCCTTTTGTGCCATAGCTCCTTAAAAATCAATACAAGCGAAAGGGCTACTCCAGAGATGCACGGCGAGCAAAGGCTTTTGTAGTTAAAGGTGAGTTAGAAGGATGTGAGGCTTACAGGTGTGTTTCAAAAGACAGGCTGGTTGGGAAGATTAAAGTTTGTATTACACTAGGGGACTCCAGGACCTTTCTGCTCCAGTGTGTGCTAGGCCTCTTCAGTCAAAGAACTTTTTAATTCGTTACACAATGAAACGTGGATAAAACTAACACATAAAGTACAGAACAGCTGGGAAGTCAGACTTCTGCACGCAAAGCAGGGTATTCATAGATGCCTTTCACATCAGAGATGCTTGTGAAAGGGCCATACTTTTATGCCAGTAGTGTGCTGTGCTAGGAAACTCAAACTATCGTGCTTCTTGTGACTCAATACTGTTTTTCATCACTTCCCACCTTCTGCCATAGCTGACATGGAGCTTTGGGGATTTTTATTTCCTTTCCTGCTACCCGGCAATGGAGAGAATCAGGTCCAAGTGCCTTAAAAACAACAGCTAAGTGCTCTAAAACTACATCAAGGATACCATATCGTAAGGCTGCACTTCAGTCATAATGATCAAAACACACGTATGAATGAATTGCTTACAGACTTCACCATAATTCCAAACTCATACTGTTCACACACTCTTTATCTTCAGTAACTTTGTTCTGTGCATATACATATATAGAGATAAATATTCACACACTTACCTCTGTGAAGAGTCTATATTCATAGCATTACAAGCAAAGAGATATAATAATAACCTGTCAAAAAAGCAGTATAGATAGAACTGGTTTATTCCAACAGCTTCTTTTTCTTGGTGTAATAAGAATTGCTTTATATTTCTTGTGCAGGAATTGTACATGACAGTCAGGGATTAGGGTTCCTGAGGCCTACTTCCATCAGAAATGGACATGTGAAACTCTGCACTATCATAGGTATATCATAGTTCATTAGCTGTTGCTTTATCTTCAAGTATAGAGAATAAGACAGATTTTGATACCTGCCCCCCCCCCCCCCCCCCCCCACCTCCC
>NW_010972776.1:4387015-4409539 GCF_000737465.1 Haliaeetus leucocephalus | reverse complement strand
AAAAGGAGACGTTCTTACCCGCCCCCCCCCCCCCCCCCCGCCTTGGAACTATTTTGTAAATTTTATTTACTTTCTCCCAGAGTCAAACTTTTGCTTGCAGATTTATGTTTCAGTTTAAAAGCAAGTGCTTTTCTCAGACTAAACATGACCAACAAAACCCAGGCAGCAGAGCACTAGATCCACAGCAGATGGGACTCTGCACGGCTCTCTGGGATTTCAGGTTTATCCAGATAATACCAATTCAGATCAGCAGAATGTTTGCCCTAATATTTAACAGGTTTGAAATTCACCAGAAATGTAGAAGATGTACTACCTTTTTTTTGACAGCTGTATTTTTTTATGACATTAGAAAAAGGAATAAATACAATAAAAGTTATTTTAAAGCATTTAAATATCAGAAGACAATTGTATGCAAACAAGCCCTTCTCGGATATGCTTGCAATTAGCTGGCACATTTTCCATGATGACAACATATATATCAGTCTAAGTCCTACTCTGTTTGCAAAGTTGTCTCTGATTGCCTTCACCCCATTGAGGGGAAGGGCTTATAGCCATAGCACCAGGCACCTGTTTTGGTTTTTCCGTTCCTGCTTAGTAGTACCTGTGCAGGAAGTAACTGCTAACCTTGATACTGGCTGAACTGGAGGGAGAACTGCAACAGGAACCTTGCTTGTGAAAGCAGGTTTTTTAATATATTTTACTTTTCTTTAAACAGATGGTAGAAAAAGAGCAAAGAAACCCATGGTTTTTCTTGTAGGATAACAATGTGCAGTATAAATACTATCTATCAGCTTTAGAGGTTGAGTGTTTAAAGTGTTGTCCCCTGTGGGAAAATATGCTTGGTGGTGTTTGTAGATGGAAGTGATTTGTTAGGGCTGGAATGTGGTCACAGTTGTATAAATCAAAGATAACTTGGTAGACCATAAACACCTTTTTTGTAACTGTACACCGTATTTTTAATTTAACACTAGTGTGCTGTGAATAGTCAGCTCAATTGTCCTTTTGGGTTTTCCCAAAGATAACAGGGGGAAATGTGGGATTAAATGTTTATTTCTCTGTTTAGGAAAATAAACTTATTTCTCCACAACAAAGCTGTATGACCTTTTAGGAAAATCAGAACTATGTCTGCATCATGTGATTTTTAAGTTTTCAACTCATCACTATATTCTTGGGTGAGCTGCACCACCTCAGAATTTGGTTTGTAGCTAATATTGGAGACAAATTGGGGGTTAGATGAGAACAGTCCTTTTCTTTGATATTAGTGGAGGAACAAATTAGGCAAGCAAGATTACAACCAGGTGGGGTTTTTTTGTGGTTCTGCCTGGTTTGTGCTACAACATAAGCAGTAATGGCCCTTAAAGCAGAGTCTTTCATGACTGAAGGCTCTTTTTGGTGTGAGGTCAGCTTGCAGCAGGTTTTATCAAACTATAGTCAATAAGTCAACTAAGATTCACAGTCAGAAAGCTAGTCAGCTAAGCAAATGTTTTCGAATATATACAGTTCATCTTGATTCTCTATCTAAATGCTTAAACACTTTCTTAAATAACTTCTGTAAACAAAATTTATTTTAACAAAATGTCCTTTCTTTTAATAGGTTTTAAAATAAATCTGTTTATGTGATTTTTTTTTTGTATGTGTGAAATGGCTTTTAAATAAGATATGTTTATGGATATTATAAATGTGTTTTGTTTTTACTTTTATAAGGCAAAAGATTTTATTCATCAATAGAAGAATAATACTTGGCTGATAAAGAACAGTCTCTCATTAGAGATAAGGCTTATAATTTAATGTGCATAGGAAGTGATAAGCAATAGCTCTGCTTCTCCAATAATAATGGCAGTTGTGATGTAGTGTGTATGATACAGAGGATTCTTCTTTTTACTCAGTTCCAGAAATATATCAAGTCTTTGCTAATTTTCTGTTGCTAACTCTGCATCAGCTGAGCTGCAATATTGTATATGCAGAACTTAAAGTGCTACTCCACTTTTATTGCTTTGCCTGACAGAAACTCTTTTTGTGTTGTTAATTCTAATGCAGAACAACAGGGAAAAAAATACACTTACCACATGGTAGTGGTACAAAGAAGTTCCTCCATAGAAGAGAATCATTGTCAGGGTTGCTGTTACTTTATTACTGTTCCCAATTATTTGACTGTTTCACAGCAGTCATAAAACAGATATTAATCAGAAAAAAATCAATATGTTAATTAGAAAACCTCAATTCACCAGTGGCCAAAGCCTCTGGAAAGGGCAGTAAATAGTGAATTACTTCCAGAGCTGAACATTTCAGGCAATCTAGCTTTCTAAATTGGCCAGAGACTTCAAAAGGAGGAAAAAGTGGAAGAACTATAATTTCATGACAAATCTGAAAGATCATGTGGCTAATTTATACTGGCTTTTTTGGCAAGATTCTTCAAGATTTTTAAAGAGCTTAAAATTCCCATGAAGTTTTAGGAATGCAGAGTAATTCATAAAGAAAAAAGAGAAAAGTTAACAAGTTAGGTTTTGTTAATGAGTGATGCAGATGGTAGAGCTTGTTTTCAAAACAATACAGAGAGCTTTAAATCCTGCTTGGTCTGCTGAAATTCCAGGTTCATCCAATAATCACATCATCTTTAAAATGCTATGAACTCGTTTTATTGTTTGAGTTTTCTCTGAATTTTCTGGTTTCCCTTCCTTAGTTCATAATGTGTCTGATAAAATTAGCACTGGTTCTGCTCTTTATGTAAAAATCTCAACAAGAAAGTCTGTGAATAGTTCTATTGGGAAAACAAAGACTTACACAAGAAGCAGCTTTATAACTGTCCTGGTCTAATTTTAGCATCTTCTGAAGTATTCGTAGATGGTGCATACACCTCCTTTAAAAAGGCTTTATAAATCTATTTGTACCTTTGATTCCTTCAACCTCTAGGTTTAATCCAGGGGCTTGCTTTTGCACAAAAATCACATTATTTATAGCTACTTATATGAGTTTGCTTTTTTTTTTTTTTTCCAGCTTTGCTACTGCTTAGTACTTTCTCTATTCCTTTCACCAGTGTTGGCTCTAAGGGTCTTCTGATGCCTCCACTTCTTTATACAAACTGATTTCTTCTGTCCATTGAAATCCTTCTGTGAAGTTCAGTTCTGCAGTCTCATCTGGTTTAATTAGTTTCCATAAACTTTCAATTGAATTTTCTCATGGAACGTGTTGCAATATTTTTAATTATCAGTAGATCTGCATTTACACTGGGGACTCTAAGCTTACTTCAGTTTTTAAGTAATTCAATAAAAATTATATCTTTACGTGTTGTATTCTGTCTGAAATTTTGGACAACTTTTTTTTTTTTTTTTTTTTTTTGGTCAAAATTACAGCATCTTAGATCAAAGACAGCTGCATTGCCTTAACAGCCTCATTCCCCCCCTCCCCTTTCTCTAATCCTTAGGGTTTGTCTACAGAGGTGCAGACAGTTGTCTTTGCAGCAAGCCAGCTGGATGGAAGCCAATTCTTGTTCAAAAGCCATGTGGCAGAATTACTGTGACTATAAACTGAAGCTACTGTATCCCGCCTCTTGGTTCAGGTAAGGTAGATGTGTCTGTGTTGGCCTACTCTAGGATAAAAAGACCTTGAATTGCCTTTTAAAGTGGACTACTTAAGGAGTAATACCATACAAGGTATAAATGAAGTACTGTACACATAACTGATCATCTTTGGGGGACTATCAAATTTCTATTAAGGATTTAAAAGGTTTTCTTCTGTTTCATTTTAGTATTATCTTTTGGAAGTGGTGCTTCTTTTTTTTTTCCTGAAAGAAATATTATCCTGGAATTTTATGTATACGTCTTTCTTTTTAAAAAAATTACTAAATATTTTATAATAGTGCTTTAAAAATGTTTCACTTATGCTGAAAACTTAGTAGTTTTAGTGCTTGGTGCTGTCAGAAGAATGTGTTTGCCCAGCAGGTTCAGTCCAAGATGGATGGAGAGGTTAGATTTTGATTGTATGCATGTAACTTCTCTGTCACTGTGGTCCAAAGACAGACTTTGATTTTTCCCATTATTAGCAGTAGCAGAGCTGTATGTCTTCTGGCAATGACAAGTTTAGTTTCCTGCTTATGAAGTCTGATGCTATATTATGGTGCGTTAAGTTGGAAATATAAGGTACAAAGGGTTTATGTGGAAAGAAAATAATCAGTGAAAATCATAACTTGCTGAATTGAAAAGACCTATTTCTGGATTTAGACTTAATTTGTATTTGTTGTATATCAATTTACATTCATTAGAATACATTAAGATGTACATCAGTGTTCAAGTAGGGCTCCTAAGTAAGATAACTTTGGAAAAGGAAGTTACTTTAATATGTTTAGAAACTTTCTGGTCATTTCACAGAATGAAATTTCACATTTTGGACCTCAAAAATTGTGTTTCCAATTACTGTTTGAGAAACTAGAAATTATGGCTATACAGGAATAAATTATCACTATGTGGAGGAGAGATAACAGGAGCAATATTGACACATAAATAGACATGTTCAGATTTTATTAAGAAGTTACCAACAGTGGTGGAAAAAAATTTCACTTCATGGAATTGAAGATAAAAATGTGTCAATCAGTGGAACTTATTCTAACCTCAAGTATGTTAATCTTTTGAGAGATCTAGTTTTTGATAACATAATTTCCTTTCAAGTACTGATGACATCCAAATCTAGATGGTGAATGGAGCCAATTTGTTAAGGGAAATACTATTGCTTAATAATGGCATAATAATAATGTATTAATAAATTAGATATTAAGTAGTCTGCACGCACTTCTAGTGTAGGTCAAATAAGGAAGACCATTTGCTCATGTTATTTAGATAAAGAAAGGAAAGAAAAAAACCTGTTAAATCAGAATTACTTGCTCCTTCTGTCAGCTATTTGCCAATGCAGCTGGCGGGGGCAGCGTATTTAAACTGTCTGGCTGCAATAACCTTAGAGGGGAAACTTGAATGTGTGAAGAAGTAGCCCTTAGTAACTGCTGCACAAATACCCCTTTGAAACCTTCAAAAAGTATCAGGACCACCTCTTGTGAGCGTATGCACATCTATGAAATAAACACAAGGAATAATATCTTCTCATAGTCAAGAAGCAGTCTGATGAACTGTGTTGCGCAAAGTTGTCAACTTTATGTTATCAACTGCAAAAGTCAATATTTAGGTGCATCTGATAGACCTTTTGAATTTTGAGAGGATTTTGTATCTTCAAATCAATGAAATGTTTAAAAGTAAACATGTCAATCCATATTTCTGTGACTTGCAATGTGGATTGCATTAATCAGCTACGCAACACTGTCAATGTAGGTTAGTTCTGGTCATGTACACCATAGGAAAGCACAACTGAATTCACTGTGTCATGGATAGACTACATGGAATCTGTCCTGGCAGTAGTCCTTAAAATTTATTTTTTAAAATACCCATATGTTCAGCAGATAGATTGAATGATGAAATAAACCTGAACCAAATGAAGTTGTAAGATTAAATTACTAACGCCACCTTTGAAATAGTGCATTTTCAGTCTCTAGCATTATCTTTAAAGAACAGATATATTCAGATAAGCTTATGTACTGTAAAGTACATATATCTTAAGTTACTGAAGTGAGAATAAAACAGCTTATAAGTGGAGTTATCCTTTAAGTAGAAGAACAATAAAGAGACACAAAGGAAAAATTAACTAGAAGAAAAAAAAATCTCTTACATAAAAGACAATATCCTGTATTTTTGCTGTACCAAAATCAAATGCTTTCAAGAAATGAGCACAAAATGAAATATTCCAGTAGCTACATGTTGATCTTCACTGATAATTAGTTTTTAATTTGAAATGATATCTCAAATTTTCATCACAATGATTTATCCAGTGCAAGCTTATGAAGATGGTGGAAAGTATTGACGTGATAAAGCTAAAATTATCACTTCTTATTGAAGAAAGGTATCTAAATATCTGGCTACATTACTTTCAGGTCTTTAACTTCAGAAAGAATGATGAATGATGATTTTCTTTGAAAAAGAGACCACTTTTAAGTCCTTAAAATTTTCTTCTGAAATCAGATCTGTGTAAGTGGAGTCATATCAACACAAAATTTCATTATGCAACTAGGGCATAAAATCATATTAAAGGATAATTATCATTAGTAGTAAGAATGGTTTGGCAAAAAAAATTATTCTGATAATCACAAAACTGGGTCAATTTGAACCATCTTGCAGATTTGTTGATTTCCTCCACTGCTTCTGGCCCCCAAAAGGAAAAAATGCTGTTTGGATATTTCTTGTTAGAAATAATTATAGTTGTTAACTATTTTTTTTTATCATATGTCAGATTTTGGTTTTAATGTTTACATGAACTTCTAGATTAAAACATTCATAACAGCAATGTGATAATGCTAGAAAAGTTTAATAATGAGTTCAAAATATATCTGTAGGAAAAATATCTTACAAAAAATATTTCATCCCCTCCATCTCATTCATGCTAGCAAAGCAAAAGGTAGGAGGACAAGACAAAGCAACTGGTTACACTGCAGAATTTCATGCTGTGACCCCGTTTTCCATAATTAATTTCTTGTTCTGTCATGACGCAGAAATAATAAAGCAAAGGGTATTAGTCATTCAGAAGACAGGAGAGGGAAGATGTAAACCTGTAAAAGTAGCTTGAAAAATGTTTCAGCCATAATTTAATGGAGTTCATAGTTTGATTTTTAAAGTATGGTAGTAAGTTATGTTAATATAGCTAAGCTATGACACGCTTACGTGTTTAAACAGCATATGCAAGTAGTAAAGGATTAATTGTTTTTGAGTATTTAGGACACTTGGCCGGATGCAGGGTGGGCAAGGGGAAGAAATCTTGATTTAGATTTGTGACTGTAACCCTTATGCAAATTTACTGGATTATCACGTATAAATGTGGATTTTTAATCAGATGAATTCACTGACAAACATTTCCAAACAGTGCAGTTTCGGTTGTATGTGCTCACAGAAACTCAAATTTGGAGTAGTTGATGCCATTTTAGCAATATTTGGCAAGGGTCTTTCATCAGATCTTAAGATGCTTAAAAATGTGCAGCCTCAAATAACTTTTCATGGGAAAAGAAAATGTGAACGTAAGTTGAATAAATGTTTGATATTGTAAGGAAACAATGTAAGTATTTATATATAAAAAATTGCTAAATAACCTGTTTTGTGTTTTAATTGTAAACAGGACAATCTCCAAGAATTGTAGTGCTGAAGAAATTGTTAATATTGACAACATAACCTGAAAATTTAATTAGCTCAGAGCATTGAATATCAGTCTGGAAGCAGTATGTGACTATTCACAAATCATTTACATTTGACTCATTAGAAAGTCACCCAAAAAAGCAAAGTCCATGTTATCAATGTTTAAGGTAGACAGGCTGTCATGGTTCAACCCCAGCCAGCAACTGGCAAATCATTTGACAGCTGCCTTTATTAAAAGGAACCTCGTACTGCATGAAGTAGTAGCCGCAATGTCTTTTGCTGTACAAAGTTGTATAGCATGTAAAAACTAATAACTCTTAATCAAAAAGCAAAACATAAATTATATTCTCTTCTGAGAGATGTCTAAATAATATTTTTTTACTTCGGTGAAATGATGAGCTTTTGACTTCTGTGTTTGAAAGTAATTAAGATATTTGCCTCTCAATTTTGAAATGTAGTGGTACATAACAGTTAAAGCCCGATACTGTTAATAAGAATATTTCCTATTGATTAAAACAAACTAGTGTTAAATCTTAGGGTTTATAGCAAGACTGTGTCACTTCAGATGAAAGAATGTCACCTGTTTTTATAAATCTCTGCATGATTAAATATGTGTATATATAGCATGTACAGGTTTATGTGTATATAAATACACATTTATATATAAATAGTACATCTTTCACATTTCTTTCTTCTTCCAGAAATATTGATCACTTTTCATCTTTGCTATGGTACTGCAGAAATTTGCATATGCTTACTACTAATAAAACTTAGAACAATGAGTTAAAACCTTTTTCTCATACTCTCTAGAATTAATCTAATTATTCTGCAAGCAATATATCCTGGATCTCTGGAGCAGTCTATGGCTTCTCATGTGCAGTATGAAAGAAGTCCATTTTTTGTGTTCAATCTGCAACATGCTAATTTCCCTGCTTGCTCTGGCTTATGTTGTAAGATAGAATGACTAATAGCTCTCTGTTTACCTTCTTGCACATAACTTGAGCACTTTATCATCAGAGGTTTTGCACTTGAAAATATGTGTGTGTGCTAGTGAATGGAAGTTGTTTCCATAATAAGAGCAGAAGAGAATTAAATTATTGGTGCTATTTAGAAGGAAATACTTTGGTTGTTGGGTTCTTCTTATCACCAAAGTTCTGTCACTTAAGCCTGTACCAGAATTCATGTGGTGGTTAAACCTCTGGCTCTGGGGATACCTTCAGCCACAGACAGACAGAATCACCAGAACTGGCTTTGCGGTTCTATTTCATTTTTCTTTATGGTTGTACTCTGGTCATGTGTATCCCCTGAACTCCTCATCTTGCTGACTGCTTCTCTGATGATGTATAGTTGCAACATGTCATCAGTGTGCTGTGAGAACCTATTATACTGCTATATATCATTAGAGACCCTTCTCTCAAGGCAGGTTGCTATTATATATCATTAAAATGATGGCTGGTAGGAACAGGCATCCCAGAGAGGGAATCTTAGAATTTTATGTGGCAAAAAAATTCTAGTTTATAGGTGAGTTGGGGGGGGGGGGGAAGGAAGGAATACAATAGGTGGAAGCTGTAATATAAATAATATTAAAAATAAATATTATTTGTAATATAAAGTTTGTATCTAGAAAGAGTTTCTAGGTCATAAAACCAAACTCATGAACCACAGAAAATGTTTATAACTGAGATTTTTATGCATAAGACCTACTGTGCTGTGCTATAACTCACTGAGTTATGACAGGTATGGCCAGTGTGTGCAGAACCAAGTCCAAGAACCATTTTGAAATTAAAGGGGACTGTAGAATTTTTCAGAATCAAAATAAGTACAAAACTCACAGTATGAATCTGCCTACAATGCTATACTAAAGCTGTGTAACTTCCCCAGTGTCACAGAAATAATGATTTTAAGTGATGACAAGCTTGAGAAGCTGAGTACTGAGAGGAAGCTGTGGCTTCTGTTCATAAGAGTTTCCGAACATACGGAAACTGTAAGCAACTCTGCACGCACATACAATTCCCACTGAAGTTGCCAGAAATTAGCTGAAGTTATCCAGGAATAGAGTTTGACTCAGAATGTTTGCTATCACCTTTTTATTACAACACTCTTTATCAACTTTTCTTGTTAGTACGGATTTTGCAAATACATGGCCATTAACACATTTCTAATAGAAATACATTTCCTACTTTGTAACATAAAAATTTATTGATCCTCAAAAAAAATAATGAGGACTATATGTATATGTGTTTGACATATCAAAATATTCAAAACAGCTTTTAAATGAAATTCTGAATTTCTGAGCATTCCATATCTGGGAAGTGTTAGACGCAGGTACACATACACTGTTTTTTCTAGATATGGATGCTGACTCTTAAACAGTTGATAGAGTTTGGAGAAATGTATACAAGAAAAGGGGATCTAGATGGTTGAAGAAGCATGCTCAATAGTGGCATTTGGTACGGCTTTGTGAGCATATTCTCATAATATGGTGTTTCAACGCTGCCTGTTGGATAGGGACAAAGTGAATAAAGCCTGCGTTGCTTCCATATTAAGCTTAAATTATTGCCAGCAGTGTTACAAGGATGAGAGCTAGGCTGTGGTGTTACAGATATCTCAGTAACAGCTCAGGCTGTACTGCACAGTGCGCATAAGGGGTACCTGGGTCTTCATATCTTCCTGCGTATCTACATGGGGATGGCAATAATTGTTCTTGAATGAATGTACTGACTACTATTATTTTTGTTGATGATCTTACTATAACTTAAAGCTTAATATATCACACATTCAAATACAATAACCAGGTTAGGTTGATCTCAGATTTTGTTAAAATATCAACAGTCTTTAGGAGAATTGTATTTATTATATACACATGTTCTTCCCCCAAATGTCTTTCTACCTTTAAAATTAACCTCAAACACTATGCCTTTATATTGAAATCTGAGTGAAATAAGAGCAAAGCAGATTACAATGTAAGCAATTATTGTAACACTATTGCAATGACTTAAACTAAAAAGTAAACTTCCTTCCTGACATATTGCTATGTGAGTTGGGATCTTCTGAACCCATCTGATAGCTTCTGACACTGGGAACAACTTTAAAAAAAGTAGATTCATACAGTTAACAGTAATTTTCAAGTTCTGGGTGCTATTTTCTAGAAACAGACTTTTCCCCCAGTCTCCTGGGCTTTTTATTTTTATAGTTACCATACTAACACACATCTTCAAGTGCAAGTAATACAATTTTATAAAAAAAACACTATTAGTTTCTTTTTTATACTAATCAATTCAAAATGACTTCTTTTCAAATTAATTTCTTTTCATTATGATTTCTCTCTGTAATGCTCTGACTGTACTATCACTTGGAGATTGTGTCTCTTGATCTACTGCATAACTTCTGAGATAGTGCTGATTATCTTAATGCTTTTTGTAATGCTATGAACTGATAGTAAACACAGGAAAGCTCGGGCAAATGAAAAAACAACCCTGACAAAGACATACCTTTTGTTTTAACTCCTAGATTAAGTGAATGAAAAGCACATTATTCTGCAAGCTTGGAACACTTTGAAGTTGTATTTTGTGCTTTGATAAATTTCGGAGCTTTGGTTAGTTTATTACTGTTGCTCTTTCTTTTTGTGATTAGTCTATGTCCCTTTCTTTCTGCCCCTGTTGAAACATTTTATATATGGGTGCAAAATTTGTATATCTCTGCTATCTGGTACAGCTGCCAATAAAATACTGACAAATATGAAGGAGCAAGTAAGTGAAAGAGCTGAGACCTCTGCATAAAATCTTGCTTTGCCTTGTTTTTCCTCTGTGTGTGCATTTGAGTGTCTCTGTAACCCTCATCTCAGCTTCTTGGTTAGTCGTGAAAATTATTAAAATTATATGCTAAATAGAAAAAAGTAAGCAGAAACCACTTTTTAAATAAGGTAGAGATATTTAAATGAAATATGAAAGTCATGAAATGGAAGGCAATTATTTCTGCTGTCTCTTTAATTAAAAAGAATAAAAACTGAAGTATTATTGCCAGAAATAAATAGCTGTAATATTTAAATCAACTGTGTGTGTCTACTGACCTTACAAAAGAGACTTACAAAAAGATACAACTAAAAAGCACAAGAGAGCAAATAATTGCAAAGCTGAGACATTTAATGTCTGGTGAGGATGCTCTGTCTTCCCTTAATAAGTGAAGAACAGGAAGAGACGGTCTGTCCCAGGCACTACTGGCTGGAGATACATATGATACGACCTTGAATTTGTGACTGTTTTTACATATAATTCCAGTTCATGGTATGTAACTGTTTAGAGAGAAAAAAAAAAAAGGGGAAAAACCCCCACCTTAGAAATTGCAAGAAAGGATAATGGCAATAGCCCCAAATGGAGAGCAAATTAAAAGGTTCAAGATAAAGGACCCTGGAGAGCATGATGAGTATAAACTAGTGGGGACTGCGGTTATGCTGGTCTAGCACAGATCTGCAGAAAGCAATTCCAAAGGCAGAAAGGAAAATGCTCTATTTCAAGGGTACTAATGCAATGGATGTGCAGAGCTGCCTTCTAAATAAGCTTCGCTTCTCTGTCTCCTAATTAACTGTATAAGGAGCCTCAGGAAACAGTTAGGAAGTTTCATACTGTGCATTTCTGTTTCTTCTGGTGATGCAGGTTTCCCTGAAAGAAGAACAGTTCCCTCAAAACAACCCTACACGTAGAAATAGGGAATGTGAAGGCAGACGAAGTATAACCTGAGAGTGTTTTCATCTACTGTGTACTTGTACCCAGGCTGAGTTAACCCACACTTGTTACTGTATCTTCACTGGGAAAGAGCACCAGGAGTGCTCTTGCCCCTCATGTTCTCCCCCATGCTCTTTATTTCTGACTAAAGAGTCTAATTAGACTGTTGTTATAAATCTTCTGACACTGTTAAGCTTATTGTTACACTCTCAAATTCCCCAAATAAGTTATGGGTGCTGTTCTGAAGACATATATGCTAAATTTGACAGCTGTAGAAGAGTCTTCTGTTTCTAATTAAGGCCTGACTTCACACACTGGTTCAATAAAGATAATATTTACTACAGAGTACACTGGTTCATTAAACACATAACCAGATGGATGAGAGCTTTGGGGTGAAAAGTCTAGAGAACGAGTATTCCCATTAGAACAATGCCTCAGTTGTGATAAGGCTTTCTCTTTCCATGAAGTATCAGTCCAATTCTTTCTGTGGTTTTTACATGTCTTGGCCACTCATAACTTTGAATTAATTTAACTTAATTTTCAGTGAAGTAGTAGAGTCTAATGAGGGTTAAGTTTTGGTTTCAGTCTTTCAGGAAAAATGGTTTTCTTTCAGATCTGTGCAACATCCTTGCTATAGTTCTGTTTACCAGCACTTCAGTGATTACACCTGATTAAGTTACATCATTAGTCACAGGCTTTTCCTTGGTGATTTGTTCAACAACTTTTTCTGCAAGTGTGTTTTTTCTGTATTGTCATTTATGATATACAAGGACTTTTGTTTAGTGGCTTGTAGATTGGAGCGCTATGGACTAGATGGGCTGACCAAAAGGTCTTTACCTAATCCAGCAGTCTTCTGATGCAAAACTGTTTTCTAGTGACTTAAATTCAGCATGCCCCTGTATTTATTTCATAACTATTCCTGTCTTTGCATTGCTGTATTATCCTAAATAATGCTTTGCATTTAATTCTAGATAAATGCTTAGCCTTTTATCACCTGAAATTGGTGCAGATGAAGCAATCTTTTTGTGCCAATCAGCTTTTAATTCTATTCCTTTCTGCTGCTAACCCTTTTGTAGTTCTATGGTTCACTTCAATTTTTTGCACAATTCTAGTAATCACCTACCCAATGTTGATTGCAGTATTACAGTTTCCCTTCCTGTCCTCAAGTCCCATATATTATGCCTCTGTGTGTAACTAAAATTAAGTTGTTGGTTTATCACATATTGACCAATGTCATCCATAATTTTTCCTGTCTTTAGTGTTTACTGTGGCATGTAGGGTTTTTCCAAGGCTAAGTTATTTTCTTTTGGGGAAATTAGTTACATCTCCTGTTTTCTTCATTAACGTAGATGAAACTTAACTTTTCTGGATCCTTTTTTTTTTCCCTGGGTCTTTTAAATAGCTCTTGTTTTCCCCATTGGTTTTCTCAGAAAGCATAACGTTTAAAAATAGAATTAAATACAGCTAATGCTCTACTCCTGGTTTCTTCCAGATTATCACAACGTACATATTGCTTCATAGGTTTTTTTGACTGTTTATGAATTTGACAGTTCTAGCTTAATGACACATTTTTTTCTTTTTGTGTTCCAGGCTAGCTGTAGCTGGTGCAGTAATATTCATATCAAAATTGACTTGAATTATTCTTGAAAGGATTATTTCATTAAGAATAAGATTATAGTATTTACTTAGATGTAATACTACAACTTAGTAATTTTCAGTTCATCCGCTGATGGCTTTGCCTGGCAAAATTAAAAAATTACTTTTCTTTAGCAAAGTCTCTTCCCTAAGGACATATATGTTCTGAAATGAATAAAATGTAAGATGAAGAGTTAGGCAACAAAATATACTGATTGCAGATAAGATGCTACTTACATATGCTTCGTAACAAGGTGATGTGGTAGCTAGTGTGTCAACTCATGAGAGTCTATAAACTAAAAAATAGTCCTCAGCACCATTCCTACCAAATGCATTTTGAATGTCTATAAAATGTAATTGCACAATTATCACACTGAAGATATAAGAAAGCATCTCAAAATGAGGAAAGATGACTTTCAATTCCTACAAAAAAAGAGTATTGTTACAAGCTTCTGTCAGGTGTTTTGAAACTAAATGAAAAAAAGTTAGTTAATTCTGGTGGGAGTGATTACAGGCAACTCAGTGAAACACCATTATTCCCTTCCTGCACTTGTCTGGGTTATTTGATGTTTATTTATCACCAGGACCATTGTGATCAGTTTTTTTCACATTGGTTCTTTCTCTGAGCTACAAAAAAATGATGTTTTCAGACTGATAAGCCGTTATTCACATTTAACATTACTAAATTGAAAATGTGCTTCTAAACATCACCTGTCAGAATATGAAGTATTTAATTTTCTTGCATCTCCATTTCTAACGTTATTTGTGGATAGGTAATTCAACTTGCATTACTTAAATCACTTGTTAGTCACATGAATTAGTTTTACTCCTCCTTTCTTAACATTGGAAGAGTTGTACCTAGGAGATCTCAAATTTTCAGTTAAAATAGTCTAATTCTATGAAATTAAGCAGAAATGATCAATCAACATGCCATCCCACTCACCTAAAGAAAAGGTAACCCCAAATACATTTAGGGTAAAATAGAAATAAAATAAATAGTGGCCCCCCCCTCCACTTTGCCACCCCGATTCTGAGGAGACTTTGCAGTTGGATAGCTGTAACACTATACTGGCAGAGAAAGGTTAATTACAGTTGCATTACCCCTTTATCCACACAGTGCCTCAAAGAGAGCAGAGTCTTGGGAAACATCAGCAGTGTACTACCTATGTGAGGTTAGGTTCTCCTGCCAAGTTTCATGAGTTCCTAATTGGAAAATCACCTTATTTGATTAAAAAAAAAAAAAAGGAAAAATTGTTGTCACTGAGAAGTTTATTCTTGTCTGTCAAGTCATTTCATAGGTTATATTAAGATATAAGTCTTTTAAAAGGCATACTAAATAAAGAATGAAATGATAAATGATTAAACTTCTTTGGGACTATTGGACATGAGCACAAGGTAAGCTGTTGCTGTGAAATAATGATACAGATTACAAGGTTACAGTAGGACTAAAGCTTACATGGTCATTGACCTTGTCTAATTGATAGCATTTAATTTCCTAATGGGTCAGATTGTGGCCTGTTTAAAATTGTGGGTAAACCCCAAGAGTAGATAGTATGTAAAAAAAAAAAAAAAAAAAAAAACTTAAAAAAAAAAAAAAAGACACTTCAAGAGAAAACCTTGAGAATTTGTGAACCTAAAATTTGTCAATAGGACCTCCTTCATGGCCCTGAGAAGTTCTCAGGAGTGTAAATGTAACCTCAAGAGTACTGAAGAATACTGAGTATAATCTTAAGAATACTTAAAATGTCATGGAAGCTTGGACAGTATGTAAGGGACATTTTCTGGTGGTCTGTATAAGCCTCAACAATGGTATAGTATAAATAATTACGAAAGAAGAGAGAATCCTTTCATTACTGCCATCTAATTTATATTGCATATACTGAGTTGCATCTTTTTTTTTTTTTTTTGCTAAATCTAATAATACAATGTGTTGCTTTTGAAACTCACTGATAGTGGCAAAGATAATTACTTTTTGAACAGTAGCTGAAGACAGTTAAGAAGATAGGTATCTTTAATTTACTGCCATTTATGGTGAATATTCTTGCATTCCACTTGAGTATCTCGTGTAAGTCTCTGACTTGCCTACTTCGGGTGAGGGACTTGAACTTGGATATTTCCCAGGTGGGTTTCACAAGCACTTGATTATTACTTATTTTAGGATGAACAGTGATTCATCCTAATAGCTTCCCCTGTTAGAGCTGCTTTGTTTCTCATAAATGATTAAGTACTTTTTTAGCCCTGACAAAGGAAAAGAAGACTGCTTAGCCTGTTTAGGAAGTTCAACCTTCTGTGTTGCTAATGTACACAGGTCTAATTCATGGCTGGGTTTAATACCCATGGAACTAGCAACAGAAAAGAACAGAAAACATAATGAATGAAATCAGTAATGATATTTGTCACTTCACTGCTCTTGGACTTGAAATGCATGCGTTCTATGTATTTATGGCTGTATTTTTTTAAATTATGACACATTAAACATCTTCATAGAATTTTGCAGCACCTAGTCAGCAATAAAAAGCATGTGGTCCATGTGCTTCATAGGCACGAGTGTTTCAAAGAAGCATAAAACTGCAATAGCTGAACAGCTGGCACTCATCTAAGGGTGCCTGTACCCTTAGCATCAGTTTAGGTTTATTTTTATCATTTTCTGTCGTTTGCCATCTGGATTAAAATTGATATTAAATATTTGGATGTAGTCTCAAATCCTCTTATTTTCTAAACATCATATTACATGACCTATTAATGCTACCATTTCTAGTAAATGTTACACTTATATTCAGACAATCACATTAACTTTATTTGCCTGTTGCAAGTGGAGTGAGTGTTTGGCCCTTTGTCTGCTGAATTTATAAATGTATGCCACTTTAGAATTTGGACTCCTGTTAATATTCAGGAAAAGGAGACACTTTTCACCTGAAGATATCAATTTCCATTAGTCTCTTCTTTGAACTGGGGTTTTGTTTAATCTGTGACGTAAAAGCTTAATGTTTCCTTGAGTTTAATATTTCTATGGAGTGTCATGGAATCTATTTGGTAGAGAAGGTGTCATGAATTGTCTGTCTTCAGGAGCCAAAAGGTTTGTCATATTCCTCTGTCCAGCAAGTCAGCAGAAAATACTTGTCTATTGACCCATAGGGAAGGGGGGCAATAGGAGAAATGCTTAAAAGATCAAGAACTTTCTTGCCTCTCGAATAAAACATATCTTCTCGATCTGAGAAGAGGAATACCAATGACAAAAACAAATCTTCCTGGAAAGGAAGATTTCTTCCTTCTTTTTTGGAAGTCCTCAAGAGCTTTTTGTGAAATCCCCCCCATGTGTGTTCTGGGGATGCCCCATATGGGATTTTCCAACTGCTTTGCATGAATTTCCCAAGAGCTTTCTATAACATTTTTTTGCCTATGTTCTATGTATGCCACATATGGTTTCTAAGGCTATTTCCTGATGCTTTCCAGGAATTCCCCAAGCACTTTCTGTGGGTTTTTTCTGTCTGCTTTTTAGGAATACCTTAATGGGTTTTTAGAAATTTTAAACCTATCTATTTTTCTGTAATACTTTCCATGAATTCCCCTTTTTCAGTCAGATTCTCAGAAACTTGGTCTTGATGAAGTTCCTGAATTTTTATTTTTCCTGTCTTTCAAACAGGCTCAGTGTTCTAAAAAAGTAAAATCTTTTGTAAATGATAATGTACTGGCTACAGTGGCTTGTAACCTCTGTCTGTATGACATACTTTCTATACTGTGTATCTAGTTTTCTTCTTTTATATGACAAGCTTGTCAGGACAACAATTATTTCTGTGTGTTATAGAGTTGAATACAGTGGGATTCCTGCCTTTCTTGTCTCTTACGTATTACCATCATGATCACAACCATAAAGAAGAGTTGGAAGACAGTAGGAGCATAGAAGGCAAAGGGAGGTAAGTTGTGAATGTGCTATTTAAACAATTAGTGTTGTATATGCTTGTAGCCAAAAAGGCTTCAGATTTGGATAGTGTGACGCAAAAGCATAGTAACAGTGATGAAATTGTTATTACAATGGGAAGAGAGTAAGAAGCAGCAAGAAACTTCCCTTTAAGTGTCCACTAGTAATCAGTTTAAAATATTGGATAGTTATTAACATAAGAAGTATAATCTACTTAAAACTATTCTAACATTTATGTATATTAATCTTTCCCATGCAATAGCAATGCAATGGAAGTTTGAAGCCACTCAAAATTAGGATATTTATGCTGTAATCTTGATGGAACACATGACATGGGAGTTGCTTCACTTTTGAATTCAGTTTAATGTCTGACAGGGTGGGATAGTGCTGGTGGTATCAATATGATATAGTTTGATCCTGTTTTGAAGTACTTTCAGAGATTCACTAGGGTTTATTAATAAAGATTTGTTTGTTCTTTTATTGATCAGTCATACAGATCACACTACCATCATGAATTTCTTTACTTGTTAATCACTAAGCCACCTACATCTAAGCACTACTTAATGAAATGACTCTCCTGAGTGAGATATCTGGAAAAAAAGATTAAAGGGTGAGGGACCAAGGATACAGATAGAACTGGTTGCACCTCCTACAAGGAAGAGTACATGGATACTGAAAGCCTGTGATTCAATGTGTTTGAGGGGAGGGAGAAATCAAAGGAGGAGTGTTGTTTAAGGAAAAAATGTTTACTTTCTTCTGTGCTGTGCTTTGGACATAATGTTAGTACAATGATGTAAAAAGTGAAATACATAAATTCTAATATAAGTGTCTCTGCACTTCTTCCTTGACCCCATGTACATAGCTCAGATCTTAAAATAATTTACGTGAGCTTGGTACTTATTCAGGAGCTAAACTGATAATCTGGGAGAATGGATCCTTTGGATATCTATGTGGGTGGTGGGGTGGAGGAGTGATAAAAATTTCTTTACACAGCTTCATCCATATGCTTAGCACTCATTGTGAAAGCTAAACTACTTAGTTTGTGCCCATATGCCAGCAGCCTATCATGGTGTAAAAGGCTTCCAAGTAGTGTGAATGTAGCTAGCCAGAAGCTGCTTTTCTGACCTACACAGCTGTAACAGTTTCACTCATAATTCTCTTTACTTGCAGAGTAAATGTTTTCTTTTGCAACAGATGAATGTTGGAATTTTGCTCTTTGAGTCCTGAGTGCTATTGATTGTGAGCTTCCAGTTCCCAGCTTCCCTACAGGCCATGGTTGCTTCTTGGTGCCCCAGCACACATCTTGTGTTTTGAAACTAGTATAGCACTCTCAATCAATTGTAGTTATAATAGAAAAATTGTGGTAAGTTTGAATATGAAAGAGAAACTAGGAGGATATTTCATTAGTTTGAGATTCTTGCATATTATGGATAAAAATTTTGCTCGGTAGCCTTCCTCAAATGCCATTATTGAGAAGACTATGCACTGCACTGTTCAAACATCTCTTATTTAGCACTGCATGTGGCATTGTTACTGAAAATAAAACCAGTGTACAGAGAGCATCAGGAATCACAGATTGTGTTTTGCTCAAATAAGTTAAAATAAAAATCAAACTTGCCCAATAATATTACATCTCTCACTACATCTTAATGCTATGACTAGGGGAGTGGAAGGAGGAAGATGCTAATAGTGATTAAAATTCAAAAGAGAAATTGAAATGTTGTATCCTATTTTTTGCTGATGTAGTACGAATAAACAGGTTTTGGAACAGAATTAAAATTTAAATTTTAAGTTTGGAATTTTTTGCAAATACTATAACAATAAAAAGTATAAATTTAAGGATGAGCCAACAAGAACTCTGAGGTATAGGCTCACAGGCCAATGCTGGAAGGGACTTCTGGATGATGTCTGGGCCAAACCTCTGCTCAGAACAGAGCCAGTGTTGACTGGGCTGCTAGGGATCATGTCCAGTCAAGTTTTGATGCATCCAGGGAGGGAGAAGAATGCAAATGTGTGTTCCTGTTTAAAAAGTTATAGAAGTCTGGACAGCTGCACAGTCTTCACTGAACTCACGTAAGAGGAGGCTGGCCATTATCAATATTTTACCGCTAACATTGGATCACCTTGGCTGAAACATAAGGCAGGAATTACTGTCTCTTGAAGGGCAGGCAGCATTTCCACCTCTTGACCATGCTTGGCTAGTTTAAGCCTTTTGTGTTAACATAACAGAAACTTCTAATAACTTGGAATTTCTGGAAGAATGTGTAGCACATTTTTAGGCATCAGCTACGTTGAGCACTGGAAAACTTGCCTTGCAATATATTCAGCTAAAATTCTGGCTTTGACTATTACAGGGTAGGACGTGAGAAGACAATTAACTCTTGAATTTGCACAGATCTACTCAAGCATATTGAGGAATTCTTATCTCGTGATACTATATTACAATTTTACAGACACCAGATTTAACACCTTTGCAAATTTAGATTATGACAATAAAACTATTTTAATAGTCAGTGGGTCCATGACAATGTCCAGAGAAAATCTAATCAAGGTGCAAATAAGGATTCAACACTACTTATGGGAGTTGACAAAACATGCATCAAGAGATTTTTGGATCCAATAAGTGCATCAAGGCATAATAAAGAAATTGATTTTTTTTTTTTTTTAAATGTAGCCTCTGATCAAAGAATCCTTGTGATAGAACAGAGCCAGCAATTTTTCATCCCCTGTGTCAATGCTTTGATCTACAATAAGTAAATGCAAAAGAGAATCTGATGACACATCACAAGTGCATCTGCTTGGTATCTTGAACTACAGGCCTGTGTCGCAGAGAACTGTCAGTTCCTGCTCTGACTTTCTGTCTGGCACTTCTCTGATGTTTCTTTGAAATAACATGCTGTTGGACATCATAACTGTCTCCATGATGAATAGCATAGTCATATGCCAACTGCATAGCAAGCATCCCAATGACATTGCTTTTGCTTTCTATCACCCTTAGTACTGATGAGTCTAGGTAGTTCTGGATTGCTCTCCTTTTTACTTCCTTTCATAAAGGCAATGTATATGATGACCTGTGTGTTGAATTTATGCCCAATTACTTTCTTTGTGTGTCCTACTAACTTGAGGATATGTGGATATTCTGCTTTGTAAGTAAATATTTGAGAACTGGAGCAGTCAAATAAGGTCAGCATTAGACTTACATACATTCACTGAGTTTTTAATCGGCTTTTGTTGTGACAAGTAAAGGCAGAATTTCCTTAGGATGTAGTTCTACATGGCCTAACAAACTAAGACAGACATTCTCAAATCTTTATGAACCAAAGTAGAACTTAAACAGATAAATGGTTGGATATCAAGATCATGGTCTCTAGATAAATCACTGATGTGTAATTCATTTAAATTTCCTTTCCAGTCAGTATAGAGAGGAGGACAATTTAACAATCTTACATTATTCATATAATCTAACGTAGACATTTAAACTCCCTGAAAAGTTAAAATGTGCAATAGAATTTCTAAGAAATGTTAATGTGCAGGAGTCAAGAGTACTACACTGCTGTGGTTTGAAAGTAACTGTAGTTTCTGTATTGTAATTGGTCCTTTCTAAGGGAGAAAATTTCATTGAGACTGACTTCTAGTTAGTTAGAGAATAAAAATAACTTAGAAGGCCCAGCTTCTTTTTTTTCTCTTCTCCATACGCCCCCCCCGACCCACCCAAGGAAATTTTGCCAGAGCGCGCTCTTTCTTTAATATTTGCATTTAAGACAGTAAAAACTAACTACAAAGTGTCTGAATGCATCTCCCCTTCATTGTACATGTATTACAGTATATTTCTGGGTGTGAAAATATATCAGTTCACAAAACTATAGCTCTGGTTAAATAGGGTTGTGATTTTAAACTATCGTCGCTGGAGGTTTAGCTTCCATTGCCTGTCACCACCTCATGCTTCCAGAGGTCATTAGTTTTCCTTTGCTTTGGACTTCCATTTTTGGGGCAGAGAAATCATAGATGTTTACTTTCCTCTTGGGTCTGTTTACAGGTAAATTTTAAAATGTTTTGAGTTTAGCTTCTCATTACTTCTGAAGGGAGAAACACTACTGCAGTAATGGATGGAGGATGTCAAAGTCCTCTTAAAGAAAAAGAAAATTCCGGGTTTTTTTTTTGTTTGGTTGAGTTTTTTTTAACCTTAATAGTATTTGTCTGATTCACCTTGCACATTGGGAAATACTTAATGCACAGACGTGACAGGCTGCAAATTCCTACAAAGTACAGGAAAATAATGATATTCAAGAAAGTAGTCTTTGATAATTGTATGTTAAGATTCAAGACACAGACTGCAATTCTGATATTTTTGGTCATTAGTGGAGCAGATTGAAAACAAAACAAAAACATGCATGTGGGAAAGGTAATGAAATATTCAGTTTGATCTAGCAATTTCCTGTTTAACACCTCCACTTTGTGTTATTGATTTCTGTACATCACTGCCTGGATAATAACGTTATGGAATAAAACAACCCCAACAAAAGTATCAAAACAGTATTTGATGTCTCCACGAATGTTAAATGACTCCTGCCTGCTCCCCCCCCCCAAAACCCCCAACCAAACCCAAACAAAAACCAAAAAACCAAACCCATGCATGTCATTGAAAAGAGAGGTTACAATCTATTTTGATCTGTGCTCTGTGTTTTACAGTGTATTCAGTGTTCCATATTGAAAATGAGTAAAACTCAGGAAAAAGATATTTTCTATAGTGTTTTGTATTTCACTTTATCACTGGTTAGCCAGGAAAAAACCCAACCTAACAACCTCAAAATCTTTCTTTAACAACACATAATCCTGTTTACTTAAAAGAAACAAACCACAAGAGGTCAATTTTACAACAGTCTTTTGGACCTCTCAGTGTTTCCTTGTCTTTTTTGGTAGCTGAAAAGGAAATTGCTGAAATGCATACATTTCTGATTTTATTTTTGTGTTAATCACGGGGCGGGGGGGGGGGGGGGGGGGAGAAATTTTTTTTAGCAAAACGTGTTTTTAT